>NW_028119582.1:0-51000 GCF_965119305.1 Pelophylax lessonae | reverse complement strand
CTTTGTCTTTATATATATATATATATATATATATATGTGTGAATATATGTATGTACAGTACATGTATGTATGTTTATATGCGTTCATGTGTATGTCTGTACGTTTCTTTTGATCCTTACCCCTACACTCTGTACAAACAGAATGCCATTCCTCTGAAAAGCAATTCATGCTCAGATCACTTTTCAGAGGCATTTCACAGGTGGTGAGGACGTGATATGTCGCCTCCTCTTTTACCCCCTAAATGCAACACCATTGTGCTGCAGGCGCATGCAGTGCACACGGTTGCAGGGTGGTTGTAGCACGGCCCCATTCATCAACAATGCCCACCGAATGCAACAGGGGGTATAAAGCCTGCCATAGCCGCAAAGCATTGTGGCTACAGCATATGTCCAACCTTGGAAACTCATCTGCAGGTAAAGGGAGATTAGTTAGTTGGGCGGGTGGGAGGTGGTTGGCTCTGTGAGCATCATTTGCTCGGGCACTACAGCCCATTTATTTAAATGGGCTGCTGTGCCTGTGTTTCAGGCAGGAAAAAGGTTCCTGCCAGTGGCGGCTTGTCAATAGGGGGTTCAGGGGTGCCACCCCTCCATCTGAACATCAGAATTAAAAAAAAAAAAATGTGTACCTTTAAATGTGCTCGGGCCGCTGGACACATTGCTGCTTATGGAGAGGGGTGGGGGTTTTGCCATCATGTGCTTTTTTTAGTGGCTCTGATTGGCGTCCTTCAGAGTGTCCTCTGGGCGCAGAGCAATGCGCCCGGACACTCCCACTATATCACTGCCATCCTGTGATTGGTCCTTAGGACATCCAACGTCATAGGGCGGTGCTTGGGCGTCACTCGGTAGAGCCATTCCACTCACTGTCTCTGCTAAGGATGGACTGGAGAGGACAACAAGCAAGCCAGCCAGGAGGAGGAGGGGGGGCAGCTTTCCCGGGCCAGACTCAAGTTCAACACTCTGCAAACACAAAAGGTGAGTGCCTGACACTGGTCCCTCTACATTGAAGGGGGGACGCTGTGGTCACTCTACATTGAAGGGGGCATGCTGTGGTCACGCTACATTGAAGGGGGCACGCTGTGGTCACTCTGTATTGAAGGGGGCACGCTGTGGTCACTCTACATTGATAGGGGCATGCTGTGGTCACTCTACATTGATGGGCCACGCTGTGGTCACTCTACATTGGAGGGGGCACGCTGTGGTCACGCTACATTGAAGGGGGCACGCTGTGGTCATGCTACATTGAAGGGGGCACGCTGTGGACACGCTACATTGAAGGGGGCACGCTGTGGTCATGCTACATTGAAGGGGGCACGCTGTGGACACGCTACATTGAAGGGGGCATGCTGTGGTCCCGCTACATTGAAGTGGGCACGCTGTGGTCACTCTACATTGAAGGGGGCACGCTGTGGTCACTCTACATTGATGGGGGCACGCTGTGGTCACTCTACATTGATGGGGGTACGCTGTGGTCACTCTACATTGAAGGGCCCACGCTGTGGTCACTCTGCATTGAAGGGGGCACGCTGTGGTCACTCTACATTGAAGGGGGCACGCTGTGGTCACGCTACATTGAAGGGGGCACGCTGTGGTCATGCTACATTGAAGGGGGCATGCTGTGGTCACGCTACATTGAAGGGGGCATGCTGTGGTCCTGCTACATTGAAGGGGGCACGCTGTGGTCACACTACATTGAAGGGGGCACGCTGGGGTCACTCTACATTGATGGGGGCACGCTGTGGTCACTCTACATTGATGGGAGCATGCTGTGGTCACTCTACATTGATGGGGGTATGCTGTGGTCACTCTACATTGAAGGGGCCACGCTGTGGTCATGCTACATTGAAGGGGCCACACTGTGGTCATGCTACATTGAAGGGGCCACGCTGTGGTCATGCTACATTGAAGGGGCCACGCTGTGGTCACTCTACATTGAAGGGGCCACACTGTGGTCATGCTACATTGAAGGGGCCACGCTGTGGTCACTCTACATTGAAGGGGGCATGCTGTGGTCACGCTACATTGAAGGGGGCACGCTATGGTCATGCTACATTGAAGGGGGCACGCTGTGGTCACTCTACTTTGAAGGGGGCACGCTGTGGTCACTCTACATTGATGGGGCACGCTGTGGTCACTCTACATTGATGGGGGTACGCTGTGGTCACTGTACATTGAAGGGGCCACGCTGGGGTCACTCTACATTGAAGGGGGCACGCTGTGGTCATGCTACATTGAAGGGGGCACGCTGTGGTCACGCTACATTGAAGGGGGCACGCTGTGGTCATGCTACATTGAAGGGGGAACGCTGTGGTCACTCTACATTGAAGGGGGCACGCTGGGGTCACTCTACATTGATGGGGGCACGCTGTGGTCACTCTACATTGATGGGGGCACGCTGTACCTTGATTACTGAAGATCCCTTTCACACTTGTGTGACCTCAAAGTCACGCTTTTTTTACCGCATTTTTTGCCGCGAAGCAATGCCTATTACATTTTTCTGTTTGCGCCCCCCCCCCCCCCAAAAAAAAAATTTTGAGCACCAGCCGCCACTGGTTCCTGCACCATGCTCTTTCCCAGTGATTCCCACATCTATAAATACGCTGCATTTTTAGTTGTGTGGGGGTACCATTAAGAATAAATGGCAGCCCCATGCGCCTTTAAAGAGAAGCGTGTTTTAGCTGAGACAGGAACCGTCTGACTTTCGGCCTGTGTGTACAGCTTCTCTCAAATGGGCATGCTGGAAAAGCAGCATCCAATTGGCTTCCAATCAATGCCAATGGTTGCGTGCCCTGATCATTGTGGCAGGGGGCAAGTCTACTGTCAGAAAACAATAGCACAGTGGGGAGATCGCTGTACTAACATCGCTTATGTTAGTACAGTGATCTGTCAGTTTTTTTTATTTTTTCATTCTGCCCGCTGGGCTGAGCGGAACAAAAACCTCATAGTGTGTACCCTGAATTAGACTGGGGCGCCATGAATATTCTTTCAAAGGGTGCCTTGACTGAAAAAAGGTTGAGAAACACTGTTTGGCAGCAGCCAAGGTTGGACACAAGCTACTATAGCAAACAAATGTTGTACCTCCCAGAGCACAGAGGAGCTCATATGCAGCCTGCTGAATAACCTCCTCACTGTCTTCTTTTTCACCTCTCTCACACACCTACATGTGCCTCCCCAGCTACACCAACGCAGGAGCAGGAAGCATCACAGCCCAGAAACCATCAGAGCTGACCAAGAAAGCTGTGCAGATGCCCCAGCCTGCCCTTAGCAAATGCATACCTGCCAACTGTCTCGTTTTTCCCGGGACAATCCCGGAAAATAGGAGCCTGTCCCGGGTAATTTACACTGTCCCTGTTAATCAGGGACAATGTAAATCATTTAAAAAAAATAAAAATAAATAAATTCTTTTTTTTTTTTTTTTTTTTATTTTGTGCCACACAGTGTCGCTCTCACGCCAGCTAGGTGTTGTAGTTCTGGCAGCAGGTTGTCTCTCTCTCTCTGTGCCGCTCACTCTTCCCGTCTGTCGCAAATTTAACGTGTCACCGAATGCAGGGTGTCAGCATGGTGCATTTTCCAAAATCCGCCAGCAGGGGGAGGCAGAGCACCTTCCGACAAGCTGGAGGCCTCACACTCCATTAATTACTACTATTAATAATGTTTTTTTATAGATATAATTTTTACACCTGTTAATTGATACATATATATAGTTTTCTAGCTCTAGATAAATGTGTGTACATATCCGTGTATGTGTGTGCATATATATATTGCTCAAAAAAATGAAAACAGACCTCAATCCTCAATGGGAAAAATCTCATGATGGATATCTATACTGGTATGGACTCTGTAATGTGTTAGGATCTATACTGGTGTGAACTGGGTAATGTGTTAGGATCTATACTGGTATGGACTCGGAAATGTGTGAGGATGATATGGACTGAGTAACAGTGGCGGCTGGTGCTCGAAATTTTTGGGGGGACGCAAAAAGAAAAATTTGCGGCAAAAAAATTGCGTGACTTTGACAGGAATCACACCCACAACCACCCACATCCCAATCGTACTGCTCTAGTGAGAAGCCTGGTTGAGAGCCCATAGAAAAAAAAACTGTAGCTGAAACAGCATTGTAAAATTGTAAATTGTAAAAAACAGTACTTTTTGTAATGAGAGAGAATAAGCTAAATATATCCCTAAAATAAATGAAAACACCAAAATACCATTCTGTAACAAAAGCAGATTAAAAAAAAAACAGAAAGCCTTACAGCAAAAAACTATTTGCTATGGGTTGAACAGTGGCTAATAGTAACCACTGACCTCAAATCAACTATACAATAAGATTAAAGATAAAAAATGCCCCCTAATCATAGGAAGACAAACAGCAAAGGAGTTTATTGCACAATAAGCTAGCAATCAGAATTAAATTGCAGAGCTCTAAATGACCGTAATCTCTGCATTTTTTCAGCTTTCCCTATCTTTTCTATACAACAGCTTCAATACACTGACACTATCGGCCGGATTTAAAGAAACTGCAGCTTCAGACATCCATGACGTGTTTCAGTTTCGCCGCTTTCAAATCAATTAACTAGCGCTGCGGCGAATTGGCTAGTGAAACAGCAATAATGAATTCTGCCGTCAGCGGTATTCACTTACGATCGCGGCTTCGCAAATGAGCATACTTATGTCTTTGTGCAGTTTCACATAGCGATGTGGGCTAGTGGATTAGTGCACACATCACGTCTGTAATTCATCTCCCTCTGCTGTAGGTTTGAGGCTTACCATCTCCACCTAACTTTTTTATTTTCTTTTTTCCCAGATTCCATACAATGTTTAGTACTTTAGCTATATGTGCTTTTTAGCCTTAACACACTCCTTTTTTTTTTTTTTTTCACCAAACAGCTTTATTCTGCACAATAGCTAAGTGCTTTGCAACTTCACTGCAGTTAACAACGTCATGGGTTCAAATCCCAACAATCACTACACTTGGGATCTCTTTTCACTCTCATTTTTTTTAGAGTTTTTTTTAAACTATCTTGAATTTGGGGGGGGGGGTGTCCTACCCAAATTTCAAGCACATTAATGGAACCAACACAATTTTGATTTTATGAGTGTGGTCCTAGTTTTCTCGAGATGCAATTCTTTACATATTTACCATGGTTCTTACAATTTCTTGACCAATAAACATAGGTGTCTGATATTGGACTCTCTCCATATTTCAACAACACAGACCCTCATAGTCCAACACTACATTTGCCTCACACCTCAACACAACACTGTCACATCCCTACTCTACATTCCAACCCCTCACATCACCAGTACAAGCAGCATGCAAAGTGCAAAGCTCCGGCCTTGGCAGCTTAATGGGCCATACACTAAGAATTTTTCAAGACTTTTTCCTGTAGACTTAACCAAACCATATAATATGAGGTCAAACCTCAACACTTTCAATTTGTATGCAATCAGGCAGGCCCTTGCACTACATAGAAAATGTCAATCTGAAGGATAAAGTCTTCTCTAAATCTTACAGTGTGTATGGCCCTTTTGTCTGTAGGCACCCACACAAAACAAAAAACACATGTTCCATTCAAAAGTCTTTATTTATTCTAGAATGACAGCATAAGGAGGGATGCAGCAAGATAATATTGTCAGTCTCCAGTCCGTGTGCCTTTACAGCGCCAGCCCACGATCTTTGCTCCATGGCTACGGGATTCTGATGTCTTCCCCAACTTCATGCAGAGTTTGGAATCCATTCTGCACCTCTACCAGCTCATAGGGGACAGGCATGGCCAGGTTGCTGGTCAGCTTCCAAGCCACTTTGGAAGTTCCAGGGTGTTCATGTTGGTCATCGATGCTGCTTTTGGCCATGTGCCTTACCAAATATCCACTGACGACAAAAGAAGATGACTGGAGTCCATCAAGGTGGGTTTCTACCAGCTACAACCGCAAGCAGTACCACTCCTGGAAAAATAAAACAAAGGATAAGACATTTCATTATGAAAATCACATCTTAATGCCTGTTTGCTTCATTCTGAACTTCATTTAATTTCGACATCACGAGTGAAATAACACATTTTCTGCCAACTTACACAAACCAGAAATCATTAATGCAAACATTTGAATACACACCTGTGACGCCAGACAGCCCATCACCACAGGCTTCTCATGGTACATGCCATGATTCCAAGATGTTCACGTTCTGGAAAATTAGAACACCATAAGATACCAAGCAGCCGTTCATGTTATCAATAACTACACAGGTGGCATAGACACAACTAAACACCTGCCAGCTCTTCTCAGCCCTTTCCACTATTCACAATACCAACATGTTTATGGTTAGAGGTGCATGTTTTTGCTCAAGTAACACAATTTTACCAATGTTGACTACACTTTATCTACAATGGCAAGTGTCATTGGCAGATGATAATTACCCTCTGTCTCCCTGTGAGTGGCACCTCTGCTAACTAGCAAATTAATACACATGCCCTATCTTGACCGGTTACAGTACTTACATGTAAAGTGGCTAGCAACCAGGGTATTCGGGGTGGCAAAACCTGCAGCGGTGCTCCGCCGCCTGGGGGCCGCCGGCTGACGGACCTCTGGCTCCCTCTCCTCCGTCAGCTCCCAAGATTCATCCCGGGCCACACACATGTTGTGCAACACGCAGCACGCCAGGATGATCTTGGAAGCCTTTGTAGGAGAGTACAGGAGTTCACACCCAGGCCGGGCCAAGCAGAGAAACCGGGATTTGAGAAGACCTATGGTCAACTCGATGATACTCCGGCTTCTCTGCAAGGCCCTGTTGTAATTCATTTCTGCTCGGCCCTGGGGGTACCTGATTGGAGCCATCAGCCACGTCAGCTGCGGGTAACCAGCATCCCCTGAAAAAAATGAAAAATATACATTAGTTCTTCATATCATGTGACTTTAGATGACTCCTCAAAATGGGAGACAATTATGCATTTTACTAAACAACCTGCTCGTCTGTTTGCAAAAACTCATATGAAACATCTCAACTCTGTCTAACTGCCTAAATCACTAATACAAATGGGAAAAAGGACACACAAAGTGGTGTGTTTCTCTTGCAAGTTCCAACTTGGCCCCTATTTTGTTCCTATTACATTAGCCTAGGTCTTACTTCTGGAATATATCTGCAACTAGAGTGAGGAAACCAATATTGACTCACTTATGCAAAGTACTTTGGGGATATGGCAATACCATTGGAATCATTTGTAGGTTTTGTTTGGGTGGCTAGAGGACACCATTTACACATTGGTTAACCACCTTCATTTGACTCAAAGACAACTTTGGAAATCTTTCTTTTGTGAGCTGCTAAGCTGCTGATCTGGTTGTGTGTGAACAGCCTGCCAACTCCTAACACATCCATTTTAGGTAGGCTTTGCTTAAATCAGGGTGTACACCGATGTAGCTTATTCCTATGTCTATGTAATCTTACAGTTTATGTTGTTAAGACAAAATACTTTACCAATAAGCCACCCTTGGGGCATTTGGCCACTTTCAAACGCCTCGTACAGAGTACTGGTTCGTAACATACTGGAATCATGGCACGACCCTGGGTGACCAGTGTTGACACTCATGATGCGCTGTTTGGTGTCACAAACTAATTGGACGTTCAGGGAGTGGTACTGCTTGCGGTTGCGGTACTCCACTTCGTGGCTCCTTGGTGGCCTAATGGCTATGTGGGTGCCATCGATTGCCCCTAGTATTTGCGGCATGTGTGCCCGCAGGTAGAAACCCAACTTGACTTCATTCCACTCATTTTCATTCTGTGGCCAGTGGATAAAATTGGGCACTATATCGACTATGGCATTAATGACCAACATGAACACCCTTGAAACTGTGGGCTGGCTAATGCCCATGATACTTCCCGAAGTGGCTTGGAAGCTGCCACGCCCTAAAATATCCAAAGTGGCCAGCAATCTGGCCATGCCTGGCACTGCATGGCCGCGCTGTGTATCCGGTTCAATTTTGTCTGCTATGAGCTGGTAGAGGTGGAGAATAGTTCCTCGCTCGAGCCGGAACTTCCTCCTGACATCAGAATCCCGCAGCTTGTCCAAATAGATCCTTGGAGCAAAAATGCGTGGCTGGCGAGGTAAGGGCACACGGACTGGAGGTGCTGCTGGAGGTGCTGCTGCTGCTGCTGCTGCTTCCCCACCTTCTGCTGCCTCCTGTGCTAGGGCCTCCTCAAACAAGGCACCGATGAATGCCAACATTGCACCATCTAATGCGTCTGGGATATCGTCCTCCATTTTGAACGCGCAAATTCGCGAATGTGCAGATATATATATAGAAACGGCCGCTAATTATCACACCTGTGAGCCAGCTATAAAAGGAGCACATGGCCAATATGGCTGCTGGATGTTATAGATCGATGTTTCTTATGTGCTAGCAAGACCCTGTGACCCACAACGTACATTATCTTGAGGTAAGACAATTGCATCTCTCTCTCCCAAAAAAAAAAACAACAAATTCTCTCTCTCTCTCTCTCTCTCTCTCTATATATATATATATATATATATATATATATCTAGACGCCCTTTGATAAAGTCGGAAATGACGAAACGCGTCAGTGCATGAACCTTACGGCAACTGGAAGTGCACGGGGGACACGAGCGGCAGCTTTGGAGATCCGAGACACCAGCGTGGAGAGGGTGAGCAGGACCGACAAGGCATACCACGGTACCCGTAGCACTGATATTCAAGGCTTATTGGTTTATTGCGTTTGTGAGTACATATGTATTGGGTTTATTCTGAATAAATATCGGATGGGTGAAACAATATCACACTAGTGTGGTTCCTTCTTTCCCCTTATGTTTACCATCTGAGCTAATGCCGGGAGAAGAAGGGAGATATGTGATCATCCGTGATAGAAATCCAGTAATAGCAGCAGTAATCGTTCCTGAGTGAGATTTGTGATACCACAACCTGTTTGCCTGTTTGCCTGTCCTGTGTAAATAGGAGGGCCACAGCTTCTGGTGAGTTGCCAGTCCCCCCATTATCACATCGGTGGAGGTGTAGAGCAGTGGTGACCCCAACACTTGATGGTGTTTCTCACTTGGTGGATTGGACTATTACTGAGGAATTAACCCTTTGTTTGAAATTTTTGCATTTAATTTTTTGCATTCTTTGCACTAAATTTTTGCATACATGGACGTTTAAGGACTATATCAAGATTTGGCTGGTTTATATGCTAAGTCATTTCTCCTCAATTATACCTGCGCTACTTGTACTTTTGTATATGTTCCTAGGGACGATATATATTTGAGTATACTTTTACATATATCTAGATCTGTCTGTTTGTGTGTTCTTGCTCACCGTTATTGTTTACTGAAGGAGAGAATTTGTACTTATCTTGGGTGTGCTTAAGTTGTCTATGGTGAATCCCCTCCAACCCACAATAGCTTGTGAACCCCTCAAGTGTCTTTTAATCATTGGCAGTTGGCCCCATGTGCATGTGGTTTTGACATGTGTTTTCTCATGTTTGTTAAAGGTGTGCAGTCTAGATTTGGCATCTAAACCTGTCCCCTTACCTTCCCAGCTTCCAAAGACACCATTTTTGCTTTCCTGATAACTGTAATTTATTATGTGCACGTATGTAGGTCATGCGATTTCTCATGTATGTTTAATGTTTGCAGCCTCCTTTGGCCTATAAAAGATTACACCACCACCCCCACCAAGTCTGTTTGTGCCATTAGGTAAGTGTTTGGAGGGCCTCGTGTGATTTGTGCCCATATGCGTTTTCTTATGTGTTTTTTTCTATTTCTTTGCAGCCTCTTCTGCTCTTTCACCACCACCACCACCAAGTCTGTTTGTGCCATTAGGTAAGTGTTTGGAGGGCCTCTTGTGATTTGTGCCCATATGCGTTTTCTTATGTGTTTTTTTCTATTTCTTTGCAGCCTCTTCTGCTCTTTCACCACTACCACCACCACCACCACCACCACCACCACCACCACCACCAACGTGTTTGTGCCATTAGGTAAGTGTTTGGAGGGCCTCGTGTGATTTGTGCCCATATGCGTTTTCTTTTGTGTTTTTTTCTATTTCTTTGCAGCCTCTTCTGCTCTTTCACCACTACCACCACCACCACCACCACCACCACTGTGTTTGTGCCATTAGGTAAGTGTTTGGAGGGCCTCGTGTGATTTGTGCCCATATGCGTTTTCTTATGTGTTTTTTTCTATTTCTTTGCAGCCTCTTCTGCTCTTTCACCACTACTACCACCACCACCACCACCAAGTCTGTTTGTGCCATTAGGTAAGTGTTTGGAGGGCCTCGTGTGATTTCTGCCCATATGCGTTTTCTTATGTGTTTTTTTTCTATTTCTTTGCAGCCTCTTCTGCTCTTTCACCACTACCACCACCACCACCACCACCACCAAGTCTGTTTGTGCCATTAGGTAAGTGTTTGGAGGGCCTCGTGTGATTTGTGCCCATATGTGTTTTCTTATGTGTTTTTTTCTATTTCTTTGCAGCCTCTTCTGCTCTTTCACCACTACCACCACCACCACCACCAAGTCTGTTTGTGCCATTAGGTAAGTGTGTTCTGTAACTGTTCACTAATTATACTGTATATGAAGAGCAATCTGCAAATCATGTTTTTTTCTGTTTTCTCTTTTGTCATTTCAGATTTAGGCGTTTGGGGCTATTTGCTGCTGCTGGACAGCCAGATTCTCTGCCCACCTCGTGCTCCCATGGCCCCACCCACTGGAAGGCTGAGGAGAAGGGACAGGATGGCCAGGGGGGGCAGGGTGGCCAGGGTGGCCATGGGGGGCAGGGTGGCCAGGGTGGCCATGGGGGGCAGGGTGGCCAGGGTGGCCAGGGTGGCCAGGGTGGGCAGGGGGGGCAGGGTGGGCAGATCGTCTGGCTCTGGTGTGAGGGAGGCTCCAGCTGTATCCATGAGGGAGTCCACCATCCCCATCCCGGAGGAGGAAGCCGGGGGAGGTGGTAACACACCAAGTGGACAAGCTGGCTCTTCTGACAGTAGTCCTGGAGAGGGTCCGTCCACCCGAGTCAGCTTGTCCACATTATCCCGGCTTCCCCGTTTCTCCCACAATCAGTGCTGTGTCCTGGTCCAGGCCTATATGGCCAGATATCAGGCGATACATGGGACCAGGGCCGCGGTTAGCTCTGTAACAGAGAAGCACAGATTGTGGGATGAAATCCGGGATGCTGTAAATGCACTGGGTGAAGCACCTCGCCACCGTGACAGTGTGCGGAAGAAGGTCACCGACATCTGTGCGTCCGTTCGGAAGAAGCTAATTGCATGGGCTGCGGAGGGTCTTTATGACCGACAAGGTCGGCTGGATGAACGTGCACGAAGTTCTCTCTGGGATTATCAATTACCTTTCTTGCAGATCATAGGACCCGATACCATCTTTTCCAGAGAGGACTTAGATTCGGATGCTTTGCACCGAGGTAGGATATTATCTTGGATGCCAATTGTGTGAGTTGTTTTGAAAAGATGAACGACTATCCTATGTGTGACATGAATAGAATTTGATACTTGCCCTTCCAATTGTCCTTTTTTTTTTTTCCCCAACCTGCAATTTGTTCATCTGTAGCACGGATCTAAGCCCCTCCACAGCCCATGCAGCTTGGCGACCCAGACGGACTCACGGGTGTTGACATCAGTGCTGACCCTCCTCCTGGTAGGTCCCATATCATACTGTGCCAAACAATGTAGATGTATATTTTATTCTTTCCAAGATAGCTCATATTGCTATGTCCTTTACAGAAGATCCGCAGCAGGGAACACACCCAGTGCAGCAAGGCCTGGAGGTGTAACGCTCCTGCGTTTTATGTATGATGTGGATTTTCAGCTGCAGAAATATTCCACTTCAGTAGTCATGTAGAGAAACGCTGAGACACCAATCCCAACTCCCAATGACTCATCATGTGTAGATGATCTCAATTCAGCAAGTAAATACACACACTCAATAAGATGTTTCCTAGAGTGACTTATGTATATAGTAACACAGTGATGATAGGCTGAAGAGACAGGTTGGGTAGAGATGGTAGATGACAGACACTTGAAAGGAAATGTTCTTGAAAGTAAGATAGTAGCAGATGGGATGCAGATAGGTTTAGCAATCATGTATGGTAGCAGATGACAGAGTAGCAGGTGGACATACAAGAGAGATCAACCCAGTGCAAGAACAGGTGGTAGTAGGCTCAAGAGCTAGCAATCTTAGATAATGCAGATGTAGTAATAGTCCTTAGTATGCAGAGCTAGATAGTGTAAGCTTTAGTATGAAGGTTATAGAGGTTTCCCCTGTGGGGTACTTATCACTAATAGCAATGTAGCAGAGGAGAGGTTCGGCAAGAGCGGATGATCCGGTAGCGGGATACAGGGATCAGCGCAGCGTGGTTCCGACAGCGAGGTATGCTTGCAAGCATGAGAGCTTCAAGACAGGTTAGCATCAAGGCACAAAGCAGTTTGAACAAACACATGTGAGTGAGAGCCAGCGATCTAAATAGCCATCCAGTCCGGCGCTCAGTGATGACAGCATCAGTCTTAAAGGTGTATGCACACCTTACCAAAAGAGAATGGTGGGGCGCATACACTTATGAAAGAGTAATTAGGGTACCCAAAGGTACCAGAACATTACAGTACCCCCCCTTAAGGCCGGCTCCTGAAGGCCTCTGGAGCTGGTTTGTCTGGGTACTTCGCATGAAAATTGCGGATTAATCTAGAGGCATGTATGTCAGAGGTGTTTAGCCAGGTGTCGTCTTGGGGCCCATAGTTCTTCCATCGAACCAAGTACTGAAGTCTTCCTCTGTGGATACGAGAATCCAGAATCTCTTTTATCTCATATTCTTCTCCACCTTCAACTTGTACAGGAGGAGGGGGTGGGATAGTAGGCCTTATTCCTTGGTCAGGAACATGGGGCTTCAGTAGCGACACATGGAAAATGGGATGTATTTTGAGGTCTATTGGCAATGTAAGCTGTACTGCAGCTTTTCCAATAAGTTTCTTGATTGGGAAAGGTCCCAAGAACAGAGGTCCAAGCTTTTTGCTAGGGATTTTCAGTCTTAAATTTTTTGTTGAGAGCCAAACGAGGTCCCCGATAGCGTACTGAGGAGAAGGTCTTCTGCGAAGATCATAGTACTTCTTTTGTTGACTATGAGCGTGTGCAATGGTAGTATTAAGCAAACCCAGAGAGTCCTTTATTTGGGTAAGATAGTCTGAGGCTACTGGGTTATTTGAAGGAAGGATGCGTGGTGGAAGAATAGAGGGATGAAACCCATAGTTCAAGTAGAACGGACTCTGCTTGGTCGTACTGTGGGTTGCGTTGTTGTAGGCAGAGGGAGAAGATCCACCCAATCATCCTGTTGGTAAGAAGTGTAACAACGTAAATATTGCTCGATGCATTGGTTGACTCTTTCAGTCTGTCCGTTGGTCTGCGGATGGTAAGGAGAAGTGAGCTTCCGCTCGATCCGTAGTATGTGACATAGTTCTTTCCAGAACTTGGAAATAAATTGTGATCCACGGTCAGACAGAAGAGTTTTTGGGATACCATGTAACTTAAAGACATGTTTCATCAGGAGTTCTGCCGTTTGTTTGGACGAAGGTAGTCTGCGAATAGCAATGAAATGTGCCATTTTTGTCAGATGGTCCACTGACACTAAGATGGTATTAAATCCTTTGGAAGGAGGCAATTCCACTATAAAGTCCAAGGACACAACTTCCCATGGAGTTTGGGATATTGGTAGACTGCATAGTAGACCGGATGGTCTCGTAGTGTCAATTTTGGACCTGGCACAGACATTGCATGAAGAGACGAATTTTTGTATAGATGTTTTCATGTCAGGCCACCAGAATTGCCTGGTAATCAGATTAAGAGTCTTTGTCATACCCATATGTCCTGCCATAGGCACATCATGCGATAATTCCAAGATCTTGGTGCGTATGGTAGGTGGTATGTAAAGTTTGTCATTGTAGTAGAGGAAGCCTTCTGCATCAGTATTTAGTTGTGGTGGGGGTGAATCCAAACTTATACCATGCAAAACCTCTTCCTTCAAGGAACGGACAACTCCAATAATGCGTTTGTGAGGTATTATAGGAACGGAAGGGATTTCGAAGTAGTTTTCTTCAGTTAGTCGTGATAGTGCATCCGCCTTTTTGTTCTTATCTGCAGGTGTGTAGGTCACTAGGAAGTTAAACCTTAGAAAGAATAGTGACCATCGTACCTGTCGGTGAGAGAGAGTTTTGTTAGTCTGAAGATATTGGAGATTTTTATGGTCCGTGTATATAAGTATTGGTAATTGGGTGCCTTCGAGTAGATGTCGCCAATTCTCCAGAGCCAATTTTATAGCAAGCAGTTCCTTTTCACCCACGGGGTAATTTATCTCTGGACTGCTTAGGGATTTAGAAAAAAAGGCGACTGGATGAAGTGGTGAAGTGTGAGTTGGTCGTTGGGAGAGTATTACTCCTACTGCCATGTTTGACGCATCTACTTCCAGAATGTATTGGAGGGATGGGTCTGGATGGCGTAATATGGGAGCAGAAGTAAACCTTGTCTTTAACAGGTGAAAAGCTTTATTTGCTTCATCTGACCATTTGAATGTTTTTTTAATGCTAGTGAGCTGTGTGAGGGGTCTCACAATGACAGAGAAGTTTCTGATGAACTTCCTGTAGAAATTCGAAAATCCAAGGAATCGCTGTAGCGCCTTGCGTGTGGTTGGTGTAGGCCAATCCTGAATGCAGGATATCTTACTCATGTCCATCTCGATTCCTGTTTTGGATATGATGTAGCCTAGAAACAGTACCTCTTCTTTATGAAACAAGCATTTTTTCAGTTTCACATAAAGGTTGTGTGCAAGCAACCTCGATAATACTAGTCTTACATGTCTTATGTGTTCAGACAGGGATCGTGAATATATAAGTATATCGTCCAGATATACCACAACACAGACATCTAGTAAGTCTCTGAAAATATCGTTTATAAATCGTTGAAAAACTGCAGGGGCGTTGCATAGCCCGAATGGCATTACAAGATATTCGAACAATCCGTATCTGGTTCTGAATGCAGTCTTCCACTCGTGTCCATCACGGATTCGAATGAGATTGTATGCTCCTTTCAGGTCCAATTTTGAAAAATAGGTAGCTCAACGCACCTGCTCAATGAGCTCAGGGATAAGCGGTAGAGGATAGCGATCTTTTATTGTAATAGCATTCAATTGCCTATAGTCGATGATAGGCCTGAGACTTGAGTCCTTATTGCGGACAAAAAAGAGTCCTGCTGCTGTGGAAGAAGTGGAAGGTCTAATAAAACCTTTCTTCAAATTCTCATCCAAATAGTCTTTGAGATGGGAAAGTTCATCCTGTGAAAGAGGATAAACATGACCGAACGGCAATTTGCTATTTGGGAGTAGATCAATGCTACAATCATAGTCTCGATGGGGAGGTAGTGTTTGAGCATTTTTCTCAAGAAAAACCTCAGAGAGATCCTGATAACATAGTGGTGCAATCTCATCTGTCACCACAGACAGGATCTTCCCCAAAGACGGGAGGTTACACGTACCCTCGCAATAGCAAGAGAGGAAGGCCAGGGTCCGTTCCTTCCAATCTATGGTTGGTTGATGTGTGTGCAACCAGGGAAGTCCCAACACAATGGGAAAGTGGGGTGAAGGTATTAGATCGAAGGTAGTGGTCTCCATATGAGACCCGTTAGTAGTGACTAGGAGTGCCTGTGTCTGATCAGTGATCGGTCCAGAGGATAAAGGAACACCGTTAATAAGACTCACTGAGACAGGTTTAAGTTTAGAAATAATAGGAACTTTATTTAAAGCAGCAAAACGTATGTCAATATAATTTCCACAAGATCCTGTGTCAATCATGGCCTTAGTAGTAATCCTGTTCTGGTCCCACTGTAATGTTAAGCAAACAGAAAGGTAAGGGTTAGTGATTGAAGTTGTCAATCCCCCTAGGAGGACATGTGAACACTCACCCTTCTTTTTGTAGACTAGGGGACAGACGTTTATCTTGTGATCCGGGGATGCACAGTACAAGCAGAGATTACCAGATTGTCTTTTGGCTCTTTCCATAATTGATAGAGGTGGGCGTATGGTTCCTACCTCCATAGGAACGGGGTCAACGGCCGAAATCTGAGAAGAACTGGATAATGGCATTCCCATTTTCTCAGCCTTTCTTTCTCGTAGTCTTCTATCTATGGTGATACTGAGTTGTATCAATGCATCCAGGGTTTTTGGCAGATCCGCTCGGGCGAGCTCGTCTTTAACGGCCTCTGATAGGCCAAGCCTAAATTGGGTTTTCAGAGATGCATCATTCCATTCTGAATCAAGGGTCCATCTCTTGAATTCTGCGACAAAGTCTTCTACAGGTCTCCTACCTTGTTTCAAGGATCTTAATTGAAGATCGGCAGTACTCTGCCTATTGGGATCATCATATAGGCTAGTGAGTTCTGCTAGGAACAAGGCATAGGAATTGAGAAGCTGGTCGCTTTTCTCAAAAAGAGAGTCTGCCCAGGCCCGAGGATCGCCTGCTAGGTAAGAAATAATAGTACAAACCTTAATGTGATCAGTAAGGTAGGTACGGGGTTTTAGCAAGAAAAGTAACTCACATCCGTTTTTAAATTCGCGAAATTTTTTGCGATCGCCTGTAAATACCAAAGGAGGATTTATTTTGGGTTCAGGGGACTGAGCAGTGGTAAGTTGTGTCAGTCTAATTACCTGCTGCGACAGAGCCTGATTGTCTTCTTTTAATTCAGCAAGTGCGTGTATTAACGCAGTTACTTGCTGTTTAATTGTGTCATCTGAGTGGTTATTTCTGCTGAATTTATTTGTGGTTCGTTCAATCTGTAACGCTCCTGCGTTTTATGTATGATGTGGATTTTCAGCTGCAGAAATATTCCACTTCAGTAGTCATGTAGAGAAACGCTGAGACACCAATCCCAACTCCCAATGACTCATCATGTGTGGATGATCTCAATTCAGCAAGTAAATACACACACTCAATAAGATGTTTCCTAGAGTGACTTATGTATATAGTAACACAGTGATGATAGGCTGAAGAGACAGGTTGGGTAGAGATGGTAGATGACAGACACTTGAAAGGAAATGTTCTTGAAAGTAAGATAGTAGCAGATGGGATGCAGATAGGTTTAGCAATCATGTATGGTAGCAGATGACAGAGTAGCAGGTGGACATACAAGAGAGATCAACCCAGTGCAAGAACAGGTGGTAGTAGGCTCAAGAGCTAGCAATCTTAGATAATGCAGATGTAGTAATAGTCCTTAGTATGCAGAGCTAGATAGTGTAAGCTTTAGTATGAAGGTTATAGAGGTTTCCCCTGTGGGGTACTTATCACTAATAGCAATGTAGCAGAGGAGAGGTTCGGCAAGAGCGGATGATCCGGTAGCGGGATACAGGGACCAGCGTGGTTCCGACAGCGAGGTATGCTTGCAAGCATGAGAGCTTCAAGACAGGTTAGCATCAAGGCACAAAGCAGTTTGAACGAACACATGTGAGTGAGAGCCGGCGATCTAAATAGCCATCCAGTCCGGCGCTCAGTGATGACAGCATCAGTCTTAAAGGTGTATGCGCACCTTACCAAAAGAGAATGGTGGGGCGCATACACTTATGAAAGAGTAATTAGGGTACCCAAAGGTACCAGAACATTACAGGAGGAAGGTGTTGGTATGTCTAGCAAATTAATATTTTTTTTGGAATCTTATTAACCCCGTTAACACACATGTTATTTCTTTTGAAAGAGTGTTGCCTTTTAGATGTTTACCCTGCAAAACACCATTGACAGCATTAATGGGTGCCGTCATTAGTATTCAGACCAAGCCTTCTTAACCTTTGGGAGGGTTTAGCAAGTGTCCTATGAGCCCAGGAAAGCACTTTTGAATGTTTGGCCTCAATGCTTCATTCCTGAAGCTAGGAGGGCAATCTGGCCATAATCATTACTGCCTAAGGTTATGTACTAAACCTTTTTTTTTTTGTTTTTTTCAAAGAACATCAGGCCCCTCTTGACGTAGCAGCTGGAGTTGGATCAGGAGCTGGCGACGATTCTGCATCCAGTGCTGTGGTATGTGATATAAGGGAACAAGGTGCACATGTAACATTTCAATGGTAGTAATGATTTTGGGCTAGATGTGGCTTACATTGTGTGTGTTAAATTAGTGCTATGACATTATGACGATGCACCAGCACAACAAGAGTTCGATCTTGAACATCAGGGAATTATGTTATAATTTGGTGTGCCACTAATGTTCCAAAAACATCCAGGACCTTTAAAGTCCGGCCAGTCTTTGATTTTCCAGGTCCAAATTCATGTGTATCGTTTTGTTGGGTTGTCCTGTAGCCGATTGATGGCGAGATTTTAGACAACATACGTAGATGTAGAAAGTCATTGGTGTAGTAACAGATTTACCAAAAGCATAAACAACCTACCACACCAGGGTTAATTGGGAACACCTTCATGTCGAAACTTTTTTGCCTTTGTCATATTAGTCCTACCAATATAATATGTACCCATTATCAGAAGTGTTGCTAGCTTGGATAATATTACAATGAACAAGTACTAGTATGCAGAGCTAGATAGTGTAAGCTTTAGTATGAAGGTTATAGAGGTTTCCCCTGTGGGGTACTTATCACTAATAGCAATGTAGCAGAGGAGAGGTTCGGCAAGAGCGGATGATCCGGTAGCGGGATACAGGGACCAGCGTGGTTCCGACAGCGAGGTATGCTTGCAAGCATGAGAGCTTCAAGACAGGTTAGCATCAAGGCACAAAGCAGTTTGAACGAACACATGTGAGTGAGAGCCGGCGATCTAAATAGCCATCCAGTCCGGCGCTCAGTGATGACAGCATCAGTCTTAAAGGTGTATGCGCACCTTACCAAAAGAGAATGGTGGGGCGCATACACTTATGAAAGAGTAATTAGGGTACCCAAAGGTACCAGAACATTACAGGAGGAAGGTGTTGGTATGTCTAGCAAATTAATATTTTTTTTGGAATCTTATTAACCCCGTTAACACACATGTTATTTCTTTTGAAAGAGTGTTGCCTTTTAGATGTTTACCCTGCAAAACACCATTGACAGCATTAATGGGTGCCGTCATTAGTATTCAGACCAAGCCTTCTTAACCTTTGGGAGGGTTTAGCAAGTGTCCTATGAGCCCAGGAAAGCACTTTTGAATGTTTGGCCTCAATGCTTCATTCCTGAAGCTAGGAGGGCAATCTGGCCATAATCATTACTGCCTAAGGTTATGTACTAAACCTTTTTTTTTTTGTTTTTTTCAAAGAACATCAGGCCCCTCTTGACGTAGCAGCTGGAGTTGGATCAGGAGCTGGCGACGATTCTGCATCCAGTGCTGTGGTATGTGATATAAGGGAACAAGGTGCACATGTAACATTTCAATGGTAGTAATGATTTTGGGCTAGATGTGGCTTACATTGTGTGTGTTAAATTAGTGCTATGACATTATGACGATGCACCAGCACAACAAGAGTTCGATCTTGAACATCAGGGAATTATGTTATAATTTGGTGTGCCACTAATGTTCCAAAAACATCCAGGACCTTTAAAGTCCGGCCAGTCTTTGATTTTCCAGGTCCAAATTCATGTGTATCGTTTTGTTGGGTTGTCCTGTAGCCGATTGATGGCGAGATTTTAGACAACATACGTAGATGTAGAAAGTCATTGGTGTAGTAACAGATTTACCAAAAGCATAAACAACCTACCACACCAGGGTTAATTGGGAACACCTTCATGTCGAAACTTTTTTGCCTTTGTCATATTAGTCCTACCAATATAATATGTACCCATTATCAGAAGTGTTGCTAGCTTGGATAATATTACAATGAACAAGTACTTATTAGAAGCACATCAAACTTTTCTACGTTCTGCTTGGGGTGTTAAGTTGTCAAACTAATCTGAACTATTTAGTCATGATGTTTGATAATGATTTGGTCTATTTCCTCTGCTTTCAGGTAGCCTTCGACGCATAGGGATTGTCACCTACCCAACGTCGTCCATCTATGCTGGATGTAGCCGAGAGGCTGCTTGATGAGTATCGGATCCAAAATGAGTTAAGGAGGCGTACTCAGCAATCTACTGAGGTAGTACGTCTGCTCAGGCTCATACAGGAATCTGTAGCAACAATGGTACAGGTTCAACAGGATATGCGTAACAGCTTGGTAAGTTTAGCAGACCAGCATCAATGGGATCGGCAAAGTGTTGACACTCAGGTGCTGGCCACACGCCAATGCCTGTTTGGATCTGAAGATGCCCCATTGGCAGAGCCCTCCCAAACATCTCACTCACCTGCCACTGCAGGTTGTGGTAGTGGGAGGGTAATGCCAGTGTTGGCCACTTGTCAGGCAGCTGGGGATGGGACAATTCCTCCTGTAGCCACTCCTAGCACTTCACACTCCGTTCGGACTCCCACACCCCTCAATGAGCAATCCTCCTGCACAACCTCATTGCGCACTGGTTCCACAATGCCCCTTCCATTTGACTACACTCCCTATACACCTTTAGAACTTCACTCCTACCCAGGCCATCACCCTTTGTCAACAGCCCCACATGCCATTTCCCCCCGCACCGTGGACCACAACAACCAATCAACCACCACTCCCCACACATCTTCACAACCCTTGCACCACCAGCAGCATCAAATAGCCTCGGGGCAGCAGCTAACAAATTTACTGGTAATGGCACACTATCCCCAAATTCTTAGGCTGAGCACAGAGCAGATTGGACTATTGGCACAAGATCTTATGTCTGGGACATTTCCAGGGTTCACCACCCTGCATCAGCAGCAGCCTCATGCACAAGATCTGATCATAATGGGCCACTATACCACAACTCTAAGGCTGACCCAAGAGCAGATGGGACTATTGGCCCAACATTTGATGGCAGGAACCTTTCCAGTGTTCACCACACTGCATCAGTCACCACCACCACCACCAACTTAATTTGATCTTTTTTTATTTATTTGTGTTAGTTTTGTTAATGATTGTTACATTGGCCAATTTGTGGGGCCATTTTATGGTTTAATTTGAGGGTGGCACAATATGATTTATTATAGTGTTTTTTTTTGGTGATGCAATTAAATTTTATGCAAATTGATTAGTTTGTGTTTGATCTTTGTTTTTTTAGGAGTATTGGTGGCCAAGTAAGGGCCCTGGTTAATGTAGGCATTTACAGTAAACCCCCCTCCATTGCGGGGGTTACGTTCCGGACCCAGCCGCGAAAAGTGAAATTCCGCGAAATAGAAAAACCCTATTAAAATGCATTGTAGGCATGTTTTTTTACTGTCACTGTACGTGTAAAAGCATTTTAAGGTCTTTAAACACACTTTTAAAACAATAGAAACTCATTTAAACACATAAAAGATACTAAGAGACAGAGCAAGAGCTATGGAAAACACAAAAATATTTCATTTTTAATGATTTATATAGTAAAATAACATTACAAAAAAAACGCGAATTACCGGGACCGCAAAAACTGAACCGCGATGGAGCGGGGGATTACTGTATACACACGTGCTTCTCTATCTCCAAACATATGATTTCATTTAAATTTGGAAAACTCAATGTTCACATAATGACCCAAGAAAAGGTCTCCCTTCAAATGTAGCTTCAAAACAAGTCTCAAGGATAACATAAACCAAAGCCAACATGCTAACAATTACAGACCACACCACTCGACTAAACAAATACAACACAAAAGACATTCGATGTGTACACCAAAAAGAAAACTTTGGTAATAAAAGATAAATTTTTTTTAATAACACATGTAGGTGTCTACCAACTGTAGCGTCAAAAAAATATATTATTAAAATATATAATATAATGAACAAAATTTCAAATGTAACATTTGTGTTGCAACGTGCAACATACAATTTTTTTATTTTTATTTAAAAATTTTTTTTTTTTTTCCAAAATTATGTTTTTTTAATTTTTTTTTCCCAAAAAAGGTTTTTTTTAGTAAACATTTTTTTATTTTTTTTCCCAAAAAAGGGTTTGTTTAGTAAACATTTTTTTATTTTTTTTCCCAAAAAAGGGTTTTTTTAGTAAACATTTTTTTATACTTTTTTTTCCCAAAAAAGGGTTTTTTTAGTAAACATTTTTTTATTTTTTTTCCCCAAAAAAGGTTTTTTTTAGTAAACATTTTTTTTTTTAATATTTTTTTTTAACTAAACATTTTTTTATATTTTTGTTTAAAATATTTTTTGGTTTCTTTTTTTTCTTTTTTTTGGTAAGAACGATTCAAAGGCGTGACATTACGCACAAATGGCTCCTTAGGGTCCGGATCCACCCCACACAGCTGCTCCAATAACATTATTCGTTCTCCGCACCACTTTAAATACGCCAGCATTACCTCGCTGGTGAGGTGGGTGTGCCCTGGGTAGAAAAAGACATGACAATTAGTTTTATGCAAAATGATCCTAACAAGGATTGTAATTAATGTGCCTCAACAAATATGCTTAGGAGTCTATTGGTTGGTTTTTATGAACACTCTGAAGCAAATATGCTAAATTGCTGTTGTAAACCTTGAACTCAAACTTTCAACTCTAATTGTTCAAAAGGTTACATAAGATGGCTTGGAATGTTAGTAGCAGTTCCACCAAAGCTAAGTAAAAGGCTTTTCTGCATGTAAACACAAGCAATCATTTTGAAGAATGTAAGGTGTTTTGGGTTCAATTGGTCAACATGATACATATGCACACATTTATCTCTATCACCATTGGAATCTGTGGAGCGTTCTCTCTCCCTCTTACTGTCTATAGATTGAACCTGACACATAGTAGAGACTCACCCTTTGGAATTTTGAGGGACAGTTCTGGACGGAGCAGATGTGTCTGCTCCCCTGATCTCCTTTCCGCCATCCCAGCTGTGTTAAGAGAGAAGAAAAAGTTTCTCAACAAATGGACTCATGCTAACTGTAGGTTACGCAGTCATGAAAACGCTCTAACACCCACTCCTTACCCCTCCACACTTCCCTGAAAGTTTTATTTAGACATTGATACGGTGGTGATGCAGATTTGTAAAGTGCAAGCGTCATTCTTCTGGGTGAAGCTTGTAGCGTTAAGGATACGTACTCCCTGCTTTTGTGCTGATTGTGTTTCTCTGATGTTTTTTGTGCCTCAGCCCTGCCTGTTCTAAGTGTTGGAAACATATCATTTTTGGAGGGCTGCGGAAAACTAATCAGGTTAGACTTACCCTCTCTAGGTTTTTGGGGACGAGAGAAATAACAATCCTCCTTTTTACATGGCCCCTGTACACACCTCTAGGCACCTCCCTCCTGTTTACAAAAAAGGAATTCTGTGAATGTGATGGAAACAAGGTTGCCTCCAGAACATTCACAGGGAAAGGGGATCAGATATAGGCGCCAAAAAGGACACTAGTGGTGACTGAGTAATGGTGAAAATTAAACAATAAGTTTATTAAGGCACTTATGCCTGGTGAATGAACAAAGAACAGGACTGGACACAAATACAATTTAAAACATTAAAATCATGTACATACAATCGATTGCATCACCACAGACCTGAATACAAAAATTGTTTCAATATTGGAGTGGTTCAAATAGGGACCTGGGATAATGTATCCAACCGGGAAGTGAGGATATATATGATCTACAGGGTAGCTGACATCAGTCACAGGTATGCCTGTGTAGCGGAAAAAGGGTCGTTAGAAAACACCCATAGCTCAAGCCTGTAGAAAGATAAAGGGTTCCAGTTACTCAAAATCCGGTGTCAGATGGAGAATTTAAGGATAATGATGTAAATGTGGCTATTGTGAAGATAGTCCAAAATAGATAAAATAGGCTCCAAAAGACAGTATAAGCCCTGAAAAAAAGAACCAGACAAAGTGCAGGTATAATTTCCTCCTTGAAGATGTCATGGGCACTGTGTATGGAGTTAAGTCCGTTCAGGGATTGCTCATCATGACCGAATGGAGGTGGGGGAAGAGAGCAGGAAGGTCCTCCGTGCCGAGTAGATGAGGGGAAAAAAACCATGCAACGAACAGACCAATAGTTACAGGTAGTCCATACCTCCGAGTGTAAGGTGGCGAAGTCCCGGCAATTACCGGCTGCTAGACAGCGTAAACCCGTTCAATGTTCGGTGCTTGCTCCAGCCTCACTTCCGCGTAGTGACGGACGGGTCAGAGGTGGCCGGCCCTACGTCACATCCGGTGGTGGCGAGCAGCAAAATCAAGGGAGCCGTAGCTGAGCCGCGGTTGCGGGGATCGCCTAGATACTCAGGAGAGCGAGGTCCGGGTGGCACAGTCCAATTGGGAAGCTTGCTGACGCGTTTCACCGACCTACGTCGGTTTCATCGGAGCTAATTAGTGGGGGGTCATGGGTTCCTTTATATGGTGAATAATGAATGAATGATTAAACACACATGTGTGAAATCGGCTCAACATCATTAAGGTGAATTACCATATTCTGGCCAACAGGTGTCAGTATGCCGTTTAGGGATTTATAAAGGAAGCCATGCAGCCCCATCTAGCGTTATTAGTACAAAGTACATCTCACTAGCTACTCATACACAACCACAGTTCCTCAATACATTGCTCATTGAAAACAAAAATTAATTAAACAAGAGCTATCTGATGTGGTAGAGTATGACTATAGACAAGGATGTGAACAGTTATTATTAAAAATGACGTTTAGAAGTTAGGGGTCTCAAAAGATCCACTGTGCAAAAGGAAAGCACAGGGGTGCTAGTACTAAGCTAAATAAAAATGTGCAAATAGAAACAAACTAAAGACCCAAAAGACCCTTTTAAGATGCACTGTGCTGGTTGGTGACAAGGATTTCCAGGTAGAGTGTGCTGTATTGTACAACCACTAATAATGGATAACAATACAGCAGTCATGCCCTGGTAGTAAAGGATACCATGGGGAAGGATATAACTTCCATCTCTCTGTTTACCATTTATTATTGATCTTGCTCACTGCGACTTATGTCGCTGGTGGTATTTTCCTCCATCTCTGATGGAAGTTATATCCTTCCCCATGGTATCCTTTACTACCAGGGCATGACTGCTGTATTGTTATCCATTATTAGTGGTTGTACAATACAGCACACTCTACCTGGAAATCCTTGTCACCAACCAGCACAGTGCATCTTAAAAGGGTCTTTTGGGTCTTTAGTTTGTTTCTATTTGCACATTTTTATTTAGCTTAGTACTAGCACCCCTGTGCTTTCCTTTTGCACAGTGGATCTTGTGAGACCCCTAACTTCTAAACGTCATTTTTAATAATAACTGTTCACATCCTTGTCTATAGTCATACTCTACCACATCAGATAGCTCTTGTTTAATTAATTTTTGTTTTCAATGAGCAATGTATTGAGGAACTGTGGTTGTGTATGAGTAGCTAGTGAGATGTACTTTGTACTAATAACGCTAGATGGGGCTGCATGGCTTCCTTTATAAATCCCTAAACGGCATACTGACACCTGTTGGCCAGAATATGGTAATTCACCTTAATGATGTTGAGCCGATTTCACACATGTGTGTTTAATCATTCATTCATTATTCACCATATAAAGGAACCCATGACCCCCCACTAATTAGCTCCGATGAAACCGACGTAGGTCGGTGAAACGCGTCAGCAAGCTTCCCAATTGGACTGTGCCACCCGGACCTCGCTCTCCTGAGTATCTAGGCGATCCCCGCAACCGCGGCTCAGCTACGGCTCCCTTGATTTTGCTGCTCGCCACCACCGGATGTGACGTAGGGCCGGCCACCTCTGACCCGTCCGTCACTACGCGGAAGTGAGGCTGGAGCAAGCACCGAACATTGAACGGGTTTACGCTGTCTAGCAGCCGGTAATTGCCGGGACTTCGCCACCTTACACTCGGAGGTATGGACTACCTGTAACTATTGGTCTGTTCGTTGCATGGTTTTTTTCCCCTCATCTACTCGGCACGGAGGACCTTCCTGCTCTCTTCCCCCACCTCCATTCGGTCATGATGAGCAATCCCTGAACGGACTTAACTCCATACACAGTGCCCATGACATCTTCAAGGAGGAAATTATACCTGCACTTTGTCTGGTTCTTTTTTTCAGGGCTTATACTGTCTTTTGGAGCCTATTTTATCTATTTTTGACTATCTTCACAATAGCCACATTTACATCATTATCCTTAAATTCTCCATCTGACACCGGATTTTGAGTAACTGGAACCCTTTATCTCAGAGGCGTAACTAGAACCTTCAGGGCCCCGATGCAAGAAACCATGAAGGGCCCCCCCAGACCCCTGGCCGGGGCCCTTCCCTTCAAGCCCGGGGCTCTTCCCACTAATCCTGGGGCTCTTTAATCTCATTGCATGGCCTTTTATTATGGTCCCGCATCAGGATCCTTTCACAAGTTCTGCAGTGGGCCCCCTTCCTGCAATCTTGGGGCCTCCCCACAGTGGTGAAATGCCAGGGCCCGGTCGCAAGTGTGACCTTTGAGATCCTAGAAGTTCACCCACTGGTTTGCTACCGGGCCCCCTGGAGCATGGGGCCCGGTAGCGATTGCAACCCCTGCAACCCCTGTAGTTACGCCCCTGCTTTATCTTTCTACAGGCTTGAGCTATGGGTGTTTTCTAACGACCCTTTTTCCGCTACACAGGCATACCTGTGACTGATGTCAGCTACCCTGTAGATCATATATATCCTCACTTCCCGGTTGGATACATTATCCCAGGTCCCTATTTGAACCACTCCAATATTGAAACAATTTTTGTATTCAGGTCTGTGGTGATGCAATCGATTGTATGTACATGATTTTAATGTTTTAAATTGTATTTGTGTCCAGTCCTGTTCTTTGTTCATTCACCAGGCATAAGTGCCTTAATAAACTTATTGTTTAATTTTCACCATTACTCAGTCACCACTAGTGTCCTTTTTGGCGCCTATATCTGATCCCCTTTCCCTGTGAATGTTCTGGAGGCAACCTTGTTTCCATCACATTCACAGAATTCCTTTTTTGTATATATTATGATGGGATCAATAGGCTCATTTTCAGACACCCTCTAGTCTGAGTAATCTCCCTGGTATTTATTCAGAGGCCTCTCTAGGAACCACCCCTCTATATTTTTTAGTTTATGTTGTCTGGATCTTTTTTTGATCCTTTCTGGTTCCTTGGCCCTGTCACCAGTGACCATTAATAGATAACTCCTTACATCCTTTGACTGATTATCGTTACCCTGGTGTTTGAACGGGAACAGACTGGTCGCGATACGTTAGGGGTCTCTCTGGAACCCTTCATTGGGTATTTTTTTTACTTTTATTGTGCAAACAAACGGTTGATTTTTTCCTTTTTTGATTCCTGTGCTGTGCGGTGACTTTACATATATACTTAATGGCTTATTGTATTGACTCACAGATTGAGCAAGAGATAGAGGTAGCCTTCGATGCTCAGCCGCAATCATCCATTCCCAACTCAGAGCCCCTGGTCGAATTGTTTAAACAACATAAAAAACTGGTAATTAAATCATTAAACAGGAAGTGGGACATAGCATCATTACAATCACATGTGTCCAATAAAATTATTCCAAGGGGTCTGAGGGAGAGGGTGATTCCGGCTCAGCATCTCCATACCCCCAGATTCTTGGCATTATGGAAGGAGGACTGCATTGCTCGAGGTGTCCATATAATGCAATTGATCATTGATGAAGAAAAGCTTCAGCTGCAGGAACTACAGGCAGAAATAGTGAATAGTGCATCGGCCCTAGAATCCTTCCAAGAAAAAGAAGAATTCTTAAAACTCAATGAGAATTTGAAAAAAGAAGTCGAACGAACCCAAAAAAACCTCAAAACCACAAAACAAACTAAATTTAGGCAGAATCTAGTTGACTGTGAACGAGAGGATCTCTTTGATCCTACTCTTGTGAGGAGCAGAAGTAGATCCCGTGGAAACTTTAGACAGAGGAGGCACCCCAGTAAATTCAGGGGTAACTCCTCCGGCAGTGATACTGAAGATAAATCGGTCTCTTTTTTGGTGCCAGGGACAGAGCAGGAAGACAGTGGGGGTCAAGTACAACACCTAGAAGACCCAAAGCCTGCACACAGAGAGAGAGTCAATCAGAAAGTAAAAAACAAACAGATTCCACAGAAGACAGCCCTTTCCAGAGAGACTCGATCGAGCCAGAAACACCAGAGGTAGACCTGCTGAGTTCAGATTTTAAGGTGGTCAACCTGTCTGAATTTAAATTACAAAAACGTCACATTGATTTACTTAGTAAGGGCCTCTCTTTTTCCCCTATTTCTACTATGTGTGAATTTGAAGTCTTTAAGGACATTAATTTGTTCCTTAGAAGGGTAATCTTTCAAATGTGGCATCAGGTCTCTGGTGCTGAACCCGACCAGGATATTTCTCCCTCTGATCAGGATAGGGAGGCACTGGAGGCACTTACATCCCTACTTTTAGAAAATGCCTCATCGGATGATGAGTCCAATGATCCATCTCAGATACGTCGGGATGCTAACATCCGCATCAGATCTACAAAGATGCCCCCGTTTACCAAATACAAAAATATTAAAATATTTCTTGACTTGGTACAAAACGACCTTAAGACAGTTGACTGGGGAAACTTAAAGAAACCAGATAATCTTTCCAGATCAGAACGACGGGCACTTAAGGAACTGGAGACAGCACCCAATCTGGTTATTAGGTGTAGTGACAAGGGCGGTAACGTTGTCCTCTTAGGTGAGGAAATGTATGAAAGGGAAGTAATGCGCCAACTGAACGACACGAGCACTTATACTAAACTTAAACAAAACCCTTTCCCCTCCCTTGTCACTACACTTAACCATAAAATTACCTTAGCGAGGGAAGTCAATTTAATATCTAAGAAAGAGGCAGACCATCTCCTTGTCAGGTGCTACAATGTGCCGACCTTCTACACCATCCCCAAGTTGCATAAATCAGTAACGCAACCACCTGGCAGACCGATTGTATCGGCTGTCGGTGGTCCATTGGAGAGGGTCGGCAGATTTGTGGACGCTTTGATCAAGGAGATGGTCTTTGAACTCCCCTCCTACGTACAGGACACTAGAGACGTGCTTAGTAAATTGGTTAACATTCAAGTTCCCCCTGAGGTGATTTTTGTAGGGATTGACGTAGAAAGCCTGTACACGTCGATACCTCATGAATGGGGTCTACAGGCTGTACACCACTTCTTGCAACGGAAATTTCCTGACTTGGGAGCCCATAACGAATTCGTGGTGGAATTGTTGCAGTTCATGCTCAGTAACAATTGCTTCCAGTTTCTATCCTCCTATTTTCAGCAGACCAGGGGTACTTCAATGGGGGCACCGTGGGCCCCGGCCTACGCGTGCCTCCACCTGGGTCTCTGGGAGGAGCAGCTAGTTTATCCATCCCCGATGTACCTCGGCCATTCTCTATTATGGCTGAGGTACATCGATGATGTACTGCTCCTCTGGGGAGGAACTCTGCCGGAGCTGGAGGCGTTTGTTGATGGGCTGAACTGCAACAATAGAAACATCAAACTTACCTATACAGCGACTGCCGATCACTTACCTTTCTTAGATCTCCTTATCTCTAGGGCGGGCTCCTCTGTCAAAACAACCACGTATCGTAAGGCCACATCGGCCAATACCCTGCTCTTTGCCGAGAGTCACCATCCACGATCCTTAATCAGTGGAATCCCGGTTGGGCAATTTCTCCGCCTCAAGCGGAATTGTACCGATGAGGCCAACTACCAAATGGAAGCCAGGGATCTACATAGACGCTTCAAAGAGCGGGGCTATTCCCATAATACCATCAGGAGAGCTCGCAAAAAAGTGGGACCTAGACAGAGATCTGAACTACTCCTCAAAAAGGATGATTCTTCATCTCCGGAGGGATTAGTTCAGCAAAACTATCCTAGGATTGTGACACGCTATGGTTCACAGTGGAATCAGGTCAGGGACGTAATCACAAAACATTGGCAGGTTTTAACTGTCTCGCCCTTAATACAAAAAATAGTGGGACCCAGACCTTTGATCACCGCTAAGCGTGCAAAAAATCTTAAGGATGCTCTAGTTCATTCGGAGTTTGTGCGAACAAAAACTCCGCGTACTTGGTTAACCTCTCTACCTCCAGTTAAAGGGATGTTTGCATGCGGAAAATGTTCGGTATGCAAACTAGCCATAAACTCCAAGACCTTCTTCAGTTGTGATATGAGCCAGGAATTTACCATCAACAGTTTTATAAACTGCCAAACAGAAAGAGTCATCTATCAGCTCATATGCCCGTGTAATAAATCCTACATTGGGAAAACCAAACGCCAACTGAAGACTAGGGTCCTGGAACACTTAGCTGATATCAGGAACAAGATTGATACCAAAACCATACCCCTGCACTTTCTGGAGTACCACGGTGCCAATCCGGATGGATTACTATTCCGTGGCATTTATGCCCTTAAGCTCCCTGCGAGACGCGGGGACTTTGACACCGTGTTACTCCAGAAGGAGAAATTATGGATTTACAAAATGGGGTCTTTAGCCCCTTCAGGGTTGAACGTGGAGTTTAGTTTGAGGCCTTTCTTATCTCCCTGACAATATATCACGCAGGTTATCAGTCATCTGTATACTGCTTTATATATTATGATTAATTTCTTTTATTCCTTCTTTAAAATGGCCCCCTCTGTGTCTATAGAGTATTATCTCTCTGTTTACCATTTATTATTGATCTTGCTCACTGCGACTTATGTCGCTGGTGGTATTTTCCTCCATCTCTGATGGAAGTTATATCCTTCCCCATGGTATCCTTTACTACCAGGGCATGACTGCTGTATTGTTATCCATTATTAGTGGTTGTACAATACAGCACACTCTACCTGGAAATCCTTGTCACCAACCAGCACAGTGCATCTTAAAAGGGTCTTTTGGGTCTTTAGTTTGTTTCTATTTGCACATTTTTATTTAGCTTAGTACTAGCACCCCTGTGCTTTCCTTTTGCACAGTGGATCTTTTGAGACCCCTAACTTCTAAACGTCATTTTTAATAATAACTGTTCACATCCTTGTCTATAGTCATACTCTACCACATCAGATAGCTCTTGTTTAATTAATTTTTGTTTTCAATGAGCAATGTATTGAGGAACTGTGGTTGTGTATGAGTAGCTAGTGAGATGTACTTTGTACTAATAACGCTAGATGGGGCTGCATGGCTTCCTTTATAAATCCCTAAACGGCATACTGACACCTGTTGGCCAGAATATGGTAATTCACCTTAATGATGTTGAGCCGATTTCACACATGTGTGTTTAATCATTCATTCATTATTCACCATATAAAGGAACCCATGACCCCCCACTAATTAGCTCCGATGAAACCGACGTAGGTCGGTGAAACGCGTCAGCAAGCTTCCCAATTGGACTGTGCCACCCGGACCTCGCTCTCCTGAGTATCTAGGCGATCCCCGCAACCGCGGCTCAGCTACGGCTCCCTTGATTTTGCTGCTCGCCACCACCGGATGTGACGTAGGGCCGGCCACCTCTGACCCGTCCGTCACTACGCGGAAGTGAGGCTGGAGCAAGCACCGAACATTGAACGGGTTTACGCTGTCTAGCAGCCGGTAATTGCCGGGACTTCGCCACCTTACACTCGGAGGTATGGACTACCTGTAACTATTGGTCTGTTCGTTGCATGGTTTTTTTCCCCTCATCTACTCGGCACGGAGGACCTTCCTGCTCTCTTCCCCCACCTCCATTCGGTCATGATGAGCAATCCCTGAACGGACTTAACTCCATACACAGTGCCCATGACATCTTCAAGGAGGAAATTATACCTGCACTTTGTCTGGTTCTTTTTTTCAGGGCTTATACTGTCTTTTGGAGCCTATTTTATCTATTTTGGACTATCTTCACAATAGCCACATTTACATCATTATCCTTAAATTCTCCATCTGACACCGGATTTTGAGTAACTGGAACCCTTTATCTTTCTACAGGCTTGAGCTATGGGTGTTTTCTAACGACCCTTTTTCCGCTACACAGGCATACCTGTGACTGATGTCAGCTACCCTGTAGATCATATATATCCTCACTTCCCGGTTGGATACATTATCCCAGGTCCCTATTTGAACCACTCCAATATTGAAACAATTTTTGTATTCAGGTCTGTGGTGATGCAATCGATTGTATGTACATGATTTTAATGTTTTAAATTGTATTTGTGTCCAGTCCTGTTCTTTGTTCATTCACCAGGCATAAGTGCCTTAATAAACTTATTGTTTAATTTTCACCATTACTCAGTCACCACTAGTGTCCTTTTTGGCGCCTATATCTGATCCCCTTTCCCTGTGAATGTTCTGGAGGCAACCTTGTTTCCATCACATTCACAGAATTCCTTTTTTGTATATATTATGATGGGATCAATAGGCTCATTTGCAGACACCCTCTAGTCTGAGTAATCTCCCTGGTATTTATTCAGAGGCCTCTCTAGGAACCACCCCTCTATATTTTTTAGTTTATGTTGTCTGGATCTTTTTTTGATCCTTTCTGGTTCCTTGGCCCTGTCACCAGTGACCATTAATAGATAACTCCTTACATCCTTTGACTGATTATCGTTACCCTGGTGTTTGAACGGGAACAGACTGGTCGCGATACGTTAGGGGTCTCTCTGGAACCCTTCATTGGGTATTTTTTTTACTTTTATTGTGCAAACAAACGGTTGATTTTTTCCTTTTTTGATTCCTGTGCTGTGCGGTGACTTTACATATATACTTAATGGCTTATTGTATTGACTCACAGATTGAGCAAGAGATAGAGGTAGCCTTCGATGCTCAGCCGCAATCATCCATTCCCAACTCAGAGCCCCTGGTCGAATTGTTTAAACAACATAAAAAACTGGTAATTAAATCATTAAACAGGAAGTGGGACATAGCATCATTACAATCACATGTGTCCAATAAAATTATTCCAAGGGGTCTGAGGGAGAGGGTGATTCCGGCTCAGCATCTCCATACCCCCAGATTCTTGGCATTATGGAAGGAGGACTGCATTGCTCGAGGTGTCCATATAATGCAATTGATCATTGATGAAGAAAAGCTTCAGCTGCAGGAACTACAGGCAGAAATAGTGAATAGTGCATCGGCCCTAGAATCCTTCCAAGAAAAAGAAGAATTCTTAAAACTCAATGAGAATTTGAAAAAAGAAGTCGAACGAACCCAAAAAAACCTCAAAACCACAAAACAAACTAAATTTAGGCAGAATCTAGTTGACTGTGAACGAGAGGATCTCTTTGATCCTACTCTTGTGAGGAGCAGAAGTAGATCCCGTGGAAACTTTAGACAGAGGAGGCACCCCAGTAAATTCAGGGGTAACTCCTCCGGCAGTGATACTGAAGATAAATCGGTCTCTTTTTTGGTGCCAGGGACAGAGCAGGAAGACAGTGGGGGTCAAGTACAACACCTAGAAGACCCAAAGCCTGCACACAGAGAGAGAGTCAATCAGAAAGTAAAAAACAAACAGATTCCACAGAAGACAGCCCTTTCCAGAGAGACTCGATCGAGCCAGAAACACCAGAGGTAGACCTGCTGAGTTCAGATTTTAAGGTGGTCAACCTGTCTGAATTTAAATTACAAAAACGTCACATTGATTTACTTAGTAAGGGCCTCTCTTTTTCCCCTATTTCTACTATGTGTGAATTTGAAGTCTTTAAGGACATTAATTTGTTCCTTAGAAGGGTAATCTTTCAAATGTGGCATCAGGTCTCTGGTGCTGAACCCGACCAGGATATTTCTCCCTCTGATCAGGATAGGGAGGCACTGGAGGCACTTACATCCCTACTTTTAGAAAATGCCTCATCGGATGATGAGTCCAATGATCCATCTCAGATACGTCGGGATGCTAACATCCGCATCAGATCTACAAAGATGCCCCCGTTTACCAAATACAAAAATATTAAAATATTTCTTGACTTGGTACAAAACGACCTTAAGACAGTTGACTGGGGAAACTTAAAGAAACCAGATAATCTTTCCAGATCAGAACGACGGGCACTTAAGGAACTGGAGACAGCACCCAATCTGGTTATTAGGTGTAGTGACAAGGGCGGTAACGTTGTCCTCTTAGGTGAGGAAATGTATGAAAGGGAAGTAATGCGCCAACTGAACGACACGAGCACTTATACTAAACTTAAACAAAACCCTTTCCCCTCCCTTGTCACTACACTTAACCATAAAATTACCTTAGCGAGGGAAGTCAATTTAATATCTAAGAAAGAGGCAGACCATCTCCTTGTCAGGTGCTACAATGTGCCGACCTTCTACACCATCCCCAAGTTGCATAAATCAGTAACGCAACCACCTGGCAGACCGATTGTATCGGCTGTCGGTGGTCCATTGGAGAGGGTCGGCAGATTTGTGGACGCTTTGATCAAGGAGATGGTCTTTGAACTCCCCTCCTACGTACAGGACACTAGAGACGTGCTTAGTAAATTGGTTAACATTCAAGTTCCCCCTGAGGTGATTTTTGTAGGGATTGACGTAGAAAGCCTGTACACGTCGATACCTCATGAATGGGGTCTACAGGCTGTACACCACTTCTTGCAACGGAAATTTCCTGACTTGGGAGCCCATAACGAATTCGTGGTGGAATTGTTGCAGTTCATGCTCAGTAACAATTGCTTCCAGTTTCTATCCTCCTATTTTCAGCAGACCAGGGGTACTTCAATGGGGGCACCGTGGGCCCCGGCCTACGCGTGCCTCCACCTGGGTCTCTGGGAGGAGCAGCTAGTTTATCCATCCCCGATGTACCTCGGCCATTCTCTATTATGGCTGAGGTACATCGATGATGTACTGCTCCTCTGGGGAGGAACTCTGCCGGAGCTGGAGGCGTTTGTTGATGGGCTGAACTGCAACAATAGAAACATCAAACTTACCTATACAGCGACTGCCGATCACTTACCTTTCTTAGATCTCCTTATCTCTAGGGCGGGCTCCTCTGTCAAAACAACCACGTATCGTAAGGCCACATCGGCCAATACCCTGCTCTTTGCCGAGAGTCACCATCCACGATCCTTAATCAGTGGAATCCCGGTTGGGCAATTTCTCCGCCTCAAGCGGAATTGTACCGATGAGGCCAACTACCAAATGGAAGCCAGGGATCTACATAGACGCTTCAAAGAGCGGGGCTATTCCCATAATACCATCAGGAGAGCTCGCAAAAAAGTGGGACCTAGACAGAGATCTGAACTACTCCTCAAAAAGGATGATTCTTCATCTCCGGAGGGATTAGTTCAGCAAAACTATCCTAGGATTGTGACACGCTATGGTTCACAGTGGAATCAGGTCAGGGACGTAATCACAAAACATTGGCAGGTTTTAACTGTCTCGCCCTTAATACAAAAAATAGTGGGACCCAGACCTTTGATCACCGCTAAGCGTGCAAAAAATCTTAAGGATGCTCTAGTTCATTCGGAGTTTGTGCGAACAAAAACTCCGCGTACTTGGTTAACCTCTCTACCTCCAGTTAAAGGGATGTTTGCATGCGGAAAATGTTCGGTATGCAAACTAGCCATAAACTCCAAGACCTTCTTCAGTTGTGATATGAGCCAGGAATTTACCATCAACAGTTTTATAAACTGCCAAACAGAAAGAGTCATCTATCAGCTCATATGCCCGTGTAATAAATCCTACATTGGGAAAACCAAACGCCAACTGAAGACTAGGGTCCTGGAACACTTAGCTGATATCAGGAACAAGATTGATACCAAAACCATACCCCTGCACTTTCTGGAGTACCACGGTGCCAATCCGGATGGATTACTATTCCGTGGCATTTATGCCCTTAAGCTCCCTGCGAGACGCGGGGACTTTGACACCGTGTTACTCCAGAAGGAGAAATTATGGATTTACAAAATGGGGTCTTTAGCCCCTTCAGGGTTGAACGTGGAGTTTAGTTTGAGGCCTTTCTTATCTCCCTGACAATATATCACGCAGGTTATCAGTCATCTGTATACTGCTTTATATATTATGATTAATTTCTTTTATTCCTTCTTTAAAATGGCCCCCTCTGTGTCTATAGAGTATTATCTCTCTGTTTACCATTTATTATTGATCTTGCTCACTGCGACTTATGTCGCTGGTGGTATTTTCCTCCATCTCTGATGGAAGTTATATCCTTCCCCATGGTATCCTTTACTACCAGGGCATGACTGCTGTATTGTTATCCATTATTAGTGGTTGTACAATACAGCACACTCTACCTGGAAATCCTTGTCACCAACCAGCACAGTGCATCTTAAAAGGGTCTTTTGGGTCTTTAGTTTGTTTCTATTTGCACATTTTTATTTAGCTTAGTACTAGCACCCCTGTGCTTTCCTTTTGCACAGTGGATCTTTTGAGACCCCTAACTTCTAAACGTCATTTTTAATAATAACTGTTCACATCCTTGTCTATAGTCATACTCTACCACATCAGATAGCTCTTGTTTAATTAATTTTTGTTTTCAATGAGCAATGTATTGAGGAACTGTGGTTGTGTATGAGTAGCTAGTGAGATGTACTTTGTACTAATAACGCTAGATGGGGCTGCATGGCTTCCTTTATAAATCCCTAAACGGCATACTGACACCTGTTGGCCAGAATATGGTAATTCACCTTAATGATGTTGAGCCGATTTCACACATGTGTGTTTAATCATTCATTCATTATTCACCATATAAAGGAACCCATGACCCCCCACTAATTAGCTCCGATGAAACCGACGTAGGTCGGTGAAACGCGTCAGCAAGCTTCCCAATTGGACTGTGCCACCCGGACCTCGCTCTCCTGAGTATCTAGGCGATCCCCGCAACCGCGGCTCAGCTACGGCTCCCTTGATTTTGCTGCTCGCCACCACCGGATGTGACGTAGGGCCGGCCACCTCTGACCCGTCCGTCACTACGCGGAAGTGAGGCTGGAGCAAGCACCGAACATTGAACGGGTTTACGCTGTCTAGCAGCCGGTAATTGCCGGGACTTCGCCACCTTACACTCGGAGGTATGGACTACCTGTAACTATTGGTCTGTTCGTTGCATGGTTTTTTTCCCCTCATCTACTCGGCACGGAGGACCTTCCTGCTCTCTTCCCCCACCTCCATTCGGTCATGATGAGCAATCCCTGAACGGACTTAACTCCATACACAGTGCCCATGACATCTTCAAGGAGGAAATTATACCTGCACTTTGTCTGGTTCTTTTTTTCAGGGCTTATACTGTCTTTTGGAGCCTATTTTATCTATTTTGGACTATCTTCACAATAGCCACATTTACATCATTATCCTTAAATTCTCCATCTGACACCGGATTTTGAGTAACTGGAACCCTTTATCTTTCTACAGGCTTGAGCTATGGGTGTTTTCTAACGACCCTTTTTCCGCTACACAGGCATACCTGTGACTGATGTCAGCTACCCTGTAGATCATATATATCCTCACTTCCCGGTTGGATACATTATCCCAGGTCCCTATTTGAACCACTCCAATATTGAAACAATTTTTGTATTCAGGTCTGTGGTGATGCAATCGATTGTATGTACATGATTTTAATGTTTTAAATTGTATTTGTGTCCAGTCCTGTTCTTTGTTCATTCACCAGGCATAAGTGCCTTAATAAACTTATTGTTTAATTTTCACCATTACTCAGTCACCACTAGTGTCCTTTTTGGCGCCTATATCTGATCCCCTTTCCCTGTGAATGTTCTGGAGGCAACCTTGTTTCCATCACATTCACAGAATTCCTTTTTTGTATATATTATGATGGGATCAATAGGCTCATTTGCAGACACCCTCTAGTCTGAGTAATCTCCCTGGTATTTATTCAGAGGCCTCTCTAGGAACCACCCCTCTATATTTTTTACCTCCCTCCTGTTGGTTGACCCCACAGCAGGCAGCTTGCTATGGAGGCACATGAGATGAAGCCAAGCACCCTGTGCCTGTTCAGGCACTAGGCTGTGAGCCAGCCTTGCCCCCCTCCCTTCCGATGGTCTCAATGATTAGGAGTGACAGCATCAGGAGGCAATATTGGCATGCTGTCACCTCAGTTAAGGAGGAGGGGGAGTCTGTTCCAGACAAGTATTTGTGCAAAATTTTAGACAGTAAGAAAATGGTCCCAGTAAGTCTTAGGGGGAATATGCACACCTATCACTTGGAATACTAATGCATAGAATGCATTCACATAAAGAACCTGCTGCCTTTAGAACAACTTGAAGCCTGATCGGGGACATACACAGTTAGCATTTCTCCACTTACTAAGTAGACACATTACTGCAAAAGCACACAACTTACCATCATCACGTTTTTTTTTGGCCCCCCGAACAGGATGGGCTTGCTGGCTCAGGAGAAACTGCACAAAAAGAACACAAATTGTGAACTGGAATGTGGTACATTACCGAGGAAGAGTATTTATGAAAGATTGATAAACACACATTTTCAGTGTTGACTAAATCAGGACAGGAGTAAATTACAATGTCCCCAAAAAATTTACAAGTACAAAGCACACCATTTCCAATGTAGAGAAACTAACACCAATTTAGAATAGGGTGGCTTGAGAAAACTTAAAAAAAATAACATGTCCTGTAATGCTCCCCAAAACCACCTTTCAAACATGAAGGTTAAGCAAGAGTGTTTCATGACCAACCTTCCTGTCACATATAGCAAAACTACACTTGCTTTGACTCCAACTTAGATTATCCTAGATACACATCATCCTAGCACACACAATACATGTGATAATCTAATTTTAGGTACTTACAGACTAGTTCAGGGGAGCCACTAACATCATCTGCCTCCACCCCTGGAGTGGGGGAGGATGGGGTAGACCCTTCATGGGGGGATGGTGTCGTATCTCCTAGAAACACAAAGACACGGATACAATCCTTGAACAAAAGCTATTTGATAAAGGCACACAGAAAGTAGTCGGGAAACATTGAAGGTAGTAGTTACAGTGGACTGGGTAAGCAGCGGCCCCTCTTCCCCAGTCCTCCACAACAAACATCCTCAATGTCAGCTGCTACATAACCCCAATGTCAAAATATATATATTACAGCCCTTATATTTCCCAGGACACATTGAACACACAAACACATGTAGAATACTTACTTCCCATTTGAGGAGAGCCCAGGTCCTCATCAGTGTCTGACCAATTGGCCTCTTCTTGGGCAACAGTGTCTTCCTGGCCCGGATCCAGGCGACTTGGCCCTGCCTGAGACTCCTCTCTAGCTGAAGTTACATCAACCACAAAAGAAAACAAAACAAACAATCATTCCTCCAAGTTCGACCTAATACACAACACAACAGCACATCCACATTACTTACAGTGGGCCTGAGAAGTCTGAGGCTCAAGATCCTCATCACTGGTTTCTAAAAAAAATCAACAAAAAAATAAACATCAAAAATAATACATTATATATTATTTATGGACACAAATGGGCAGTAACCTCTCATCATGCTAGCACCATACTCAATGCCCCTACAATTCAGAACATAGAAGTGCACTTACACCAATGAGATGCATTGAGCATGTTTTAAAACAGGAGGGCACCATGCAAATTAAGCGGTCGCCTAAGGCCTCGCACCTACAGGGGCCTTGCAGCCAGTGGCGGAGCACCAACATTTCGAAGGGCGCAGTCAAGGAAATCGCCCAAGTAAAAGATTGCTTTCAATCCTCGGATCTAAAATTGGCAGCAGTGTGCTGCAGTCCCTTCACTGCGTCTGCCAGGTGTCTGTTGTCCGCTGACACTTACTCCTCCTTCTCTGACTGGGGATTGGCCGTCTGATCATGTTATCCTAAGATGTTGAGGAATCGGTAGGTGTGTACCTGCACCAGTAGGAAGTGACAGCCCGGTCAACTCACTCTGCTATCATCGGTTGTTGCTCTGGGAGGAGAGCTCTGCCCTGGACCAGGAACATACAGGTAACCAGGCCCAGACTTGATATTTTGCAGGCTGGTCATAGATTTGTGGTGTCTACTATGCAAAGGGGGTGAGTAGCCCCAGGGAAGTTGGAAGAGTCCGAAAATGGTTGGTGGAGGAGGAGGAGAAGAAAGCCCTGGGTGGCTGGGGGACAAGGAGAGGGCCCCTGGGTGTTTTCTAGAGGAGGAAAGACCCCAATGACGCCAGAGTCAGTTGCCAGGGAAGAGAGTGGCTTTCATGTCAGATATGCAGGACTTGCTCAGCTCCAAACATGGTGGCGATGGAGCCCTTTGCCCTACACAATGACAGCACCCGAGGTGGAAGGTGAGGGGTAGCGGGTCTTTGACATTATATAGCATATGGACTCTGTCCATTATTGGTAGTTTTGTTTGGAGTTGTCCTTTAGATGTTTAACTCTGTTGTTTTTGCCCCGAGCTGTGAGGAACTGAGGTATGACAGCCCATTATGCTGGGACTTATAGTGCCCTAGAATGTGGAGGACTGAGGAATCCTTAGTCCCTAACAGAGGGCACTACAAGTCTTAGCATAGCAGGCAGTAGTTCCTCAGTCCCCTACAGAGAGCAGTACAAGTCCAAGCAGGTAGCCTTCTGCAGTGGGACTTGTTGTGCCCTTGACTGTGGTGGACTGAGGAAGGGAAGTGTAAGGGGGTCTCTGTAAGCTCAGATGTATGGGGGAGCTTTGGTGACCACAGAGTTCCCTTTTACACCAGAGTCCCCAGCTTCCCCCCTCAAATAATGGTTCCCAGAACTCTCCTTACATCAGAGTCTTCACACTTCCCTCTTACAGAGTAGTAAGTCTGGAGACTCCGATGTAAAGGGGGCTCTGTGAAATGTGATTAGAGATTTGACATTTCTACAAATAAAATTTTTCAACTTACCATCCACAATTTGTAGCTGCTGGAATGGCTCGCTCTCTCTGAACTCATATTGCAGTGTGGCCGTCCTCCTCCTCCCCTTCTTCACCAAAAGCACAAGAGGGTGTCGGCCGTCCGCTTTGGCTAGAAGCAGAAGAGAAAAAAGAAACATAAAAAAGACTAATGTACATAGTAGTATTAAAGGTTGTGAAGAGACACTTGATGGAGGTAGGAAAGGTAGGAGCGAGAGGGAGGGGAGGGGGGGGGGTGTTGGTATTTGTGTTGTTGCATACCTAAACACATGTCCACCTACCCACAAATTTGTAACCTATCTGGTCACATGTAATGTATATTTTTACTTACCGGAGATTTGCTCCACAGCCTTTTTCAGGAGCCTGGGTGAGCGCCTTTTGGCATCACTCCAGGCCCGCTGGAGATCCACCACACGAGGCTGGAACTGGAATCTCCGCCGCAGCCTCATCCGGACACGACACATGATCTTGTGCTTTTGGTGAAGATGCATATTCACCTTGTCATACCCCCAGAGGAGGAGGAGCTGTGGAAAGAGCAATGTATGTTTGAGTCCAAGTATGTCCAAAAAAGTACAGTCTTACAAAAACATGCTAGGTGATCTTTGAGATATTGTAGAACAAAGAATCCCATTTCTGGTGATACATATACATCGATGTCCAAATCTACCTCCATGACATAGGTTGCCCCACACTGGTGATTTCCTCTACATGATATTGCCATTTTGTCAATTGGCCTTTCATTACACACCCAGGGCCGCCATCAGGGGGGGACAGCCAATACACATGTAGGGGGCCCGAGTGCCTGTAGGGGCCCTGGACCCGCCATCCATGAAGTGTGCAGGAGACAGTAGCCAGGTGACACATAAGGCAGGAGAAGCGCCGAAGGATAAATGCATAGTAAGCACAGTAAACTAGCTGGCAGGGCTGGGACTCAGGAGATGTTATGAGGGAGGGACTTAAGAGCCTTTCAGCTACTCATTGGCTGAGGAGGTAACAGGAGGCAGGCTGATCCGCTTCCTGCTGCCTCCTTAGCCAATGGGTACACAGGGTGCACTGTCCATCACTGCACAGCCTTGTGCTTCCTCTGCTGATGGGATAGAATTCCTCTGCCAAAAAAACATGCTGCAGAGATGGAGATTAGAGTTGAGCGGACACCTGGATGTCTGTGTTCGGCGGGTTCGGCCGAACTTTAAAAAAAAGTCCGGGTCCGTGTCCCGGACTTTTGCCGAACTTTTCCCGGACACCGAACACCATGGAACTCAATGGGGACCCGAACTTTCAGGCACTAAAATGGCTGTAAAACACCAAAGGAAAGGGCTAGAGTGCTGAAAATGGCAGCAAAACATATTTAAGAGCATGGCAAGTGCTCTGCAAACAAATGTGGATAGGGAAATAACTTAAAACAACAAAAAAAAAAACCAGAAAAATAAAACAATGTTCTTCATCTCTGAAGGACGAGGCCCATATGGAGTAGGAGGGAGGTTGAGGTGGTGGTGGATGTGGCGGTCTCATAGGCGTGCGCACAGGGTGTGCCGGATGTGCCTGGGCACACCCTAATCACCTAGGGCACATAGCATTATCGCTCTGTTTGCCAGTGAGGAGATGGGAAAGATCTCCCTCGGACCTGCTCTGCTCTATTTCACTTTGCCAGCAGGGAGAGTAATGTATCGGGGCCATGTACATGTAGGCAAACACATGCATGTCTATTTAAACTTTGGGGTGCACACCCTAATGCAATAGGCTGCGCACACCTATGGGCGGTGTAGGTGGAAGCGGCGGTGGAGGAGGACCAGGGCTGGATTAAGAGCATCATGGGCTTGGTGCTGAGGATTTTGAAGGGCCTTAAGGGCCGTGCCTTGGCATGCACCCAGAGGAGGAAGGGTGCAGCCATGCATGCCTAATTCAACATGGGATGCTGTCTCTGAAGCCCATAAACACATCCATGCATCGGCAACTGTCCCTCCTTGTCCGTCCTTCGTGTTGTGTGGGGAGGTTCTGAGGGAGCTGCCTGGGGAAGCGAGCATAGAAGCCAGACTTCTGTGTTTACAAGTGACAGAAGAGCGGTAACAGTGAATATGGCCAACCCGGGGCCTATATAAAAGGTAGGGGCCTGGAGCTGCAGCTCCAATAGCCCCTACGTTAATCTGGCCCTGAGGAGGAGGACGAGGTAGCCAACACTGCTTCTTTTCACAAATTTTAAATGAGGGTACACCCCAAAAGAGTGAGAAAGAGCAAAAATGGAACAATGGGTGGGTAAGGTCAGTATCCATCGCTATTCTGCACAAGGTACGGAAAAGTCCAGTGGGATCCATGCCTGGTTCATTTTAATGAACGTGAACTTGTCCACATTGTCTCTGGACAGGCGGCTGCGCTTGTCTGTTATAACGCCCCCAGCTGTGCTAAATACCCGTTCAGATAATACACTGGCTGCAGGGCACGCCAGCACCTCCAAGGCGTAAAGGGCAAGCTCAGGACATGTGCCCAATTTGGAGACCCAGAAGTTGAAGGGGGCAGACCCGTCATTCACTACATGTAGGCGTGTGCACACATACTGCTCCACCATGTTGGTAAAATGCTGCCTCCTGCTAAGAAGTTCCATCTGAGCTGCTGGTGCTGCTGTTTTTTGTGGCGTGCTGACAAAGCTTTTCCACATTTCGGCCATGCTAACCCTGCCTTCTGAGGTGCTGGCGGTGCCCTGGTTGCGTTGGCGACCTCTTCCTCCTCTGCCTTGTGCTTCCACTGTGGCCCCGCTGTCAGGTGGGAATGCCAGCAGCATCGCGTCTACCAGCGTGCGCTTGTACTCGCGCATCTTGCGATCGCGCTCCAGTGAGTGAATTAAGGACAGTACGTTGTCCTTGTAACGGGGATCCAGCAGCGTGGCCACCCAGTAATCAGCACAAGTTAGAATTTGGGCAACTCGGCGGTCGTTGTGGAGACACTGCAGCATGTAATCGCTCATGTGTGCCAGGCTGCCCACAGGCAACGAAAGGCTGTCCTCTGTGGGAGGTGTATCGTCTGTGTCCTCTGTATCCCCCCAGCCACGCACCAGTGATGGCCATGAGCTGGCCTGGGTGCCACCCTGCTGTGAACATGGTTCCATCTCCTCCTCCAGCTCCTCCTCCTCATCCTCCAGAACTGTGCCCCTGCTGGACAATTGTGTCCCTGGCGTTTGTGTGTGCAGGAACCCACCCTTGGAGCCCCTTGCGAATGACTGCCCTGAAAGCCTTGGAAATGTTACCTCTTCATCCTCCTCCTCCTCATCCTGTGCCACATCCTCTTCCATCATCGTCCGAATTGTTTTTTCAAGGAGGCATAGAAGTGGGATAGTTAAGCTGAGAACGGCGTCATCGCCACTGGCCATGTTGGTGGAGTACTAAAAACAGTGCAACAAGGCACACAGGTCTCGCATGGAGGCCCAGTTATTGGTGGTGAAGTGGTGCTGTTCCGCAGAGCGACTCTCGCGTGCGTGCTGCAGCTGAAACTCCACTATGGCCTGCTGCTGCTCACACAGTCTTTGCAGCATGTGCAAGGTGGTGTTCCACCTTGTGGGCACGTCACATATGAGGCGGTGAGCGGGAAGGCCGAAGTTACGCTGCAGCGCTGACAGGCGAGCAGCAGCAGGGTGAGAACGCCGAAAGTGCGCACAGACGGCCCGCACTTTCTGCAGCAGCTCTGACATATCGGGGTAGTTTTTAAGGAACCTCTGCACCACCAAATTCAGCACATGCGCCAGGCAAGGGATGTGCGTCAAACCGGCTAGGCCCAGAGCTGCTATGAGATTTTTCCCGTTATCGCACACCACCAGGCCGGGCTTGAGGCTCGCTGGCAGCAACCACTCATTTGTCTGCTGTTCCATGCTCCTCCACAACGTGTGGTTTGTCCCCCAAACAGGCAAGTTGTAAAACTGCCTGCTGTCGTTTACCCCTGGCCGCGCTGAAGTTAGTGGTGAAGGTGTTAGGCTGTCCGGATGAGGAGGCGGTAGAGGATGAGGAAGCCGAGCAGGAGGAATTAGGAACAGGAGGCAAACTGAAGCGCCCTGCAATCCTCGGTGGTGGAAGGACATGCGCCAAATTGCTATCCGCCTCAGGCCCATCCGCCACTGCATTTACCCAGTGTGCCGTTAGGGAGATATAACGCCCCTGACCGTGCTTACTGGTCCACGTATCGGTAGTTAGGTGGACCTTGGCACAGATGGCGTTGCGCAGTGCACACCTGATTTTTTCCCCCACTTGGTTGTGCAGGGAAGGGATGGCTTGCCTGGAAAAGTAGTGGCGGCTGGGCACGACGTACTGTGGGACAGCCACCGACGTAAGGTTTTTAAAACTGTGCGTCTCCACCAGACGGAATGACAGCATTTCAAAGGCCAAGAATTTTGAAATGCTGGCATTCAGGGCCAGGGATCGCGGGTGGGTAGGGGGGTACTTCCTCTTCCTCTCAAGTGTTTGGGAGATGGAAAGCTGAACGCTTCCACGGGACATTGTGGAGATGGTTGGTGACCCAGGTGGTGGTGTTGCTGACAGATCCTCTGTTTGCGGGGTGGCAGGTGCCGGTATCACTACAGATGTGGCTGGAGCGGCAGAGACTGCAGCAGAAGAGGAAGCAGGATGAGCCAGAGACGTTTCTTGGTTTTGAAGGTGTCTAAGTGCAAAGCATGAGCTGCAGTGGAGTAGATGCCTGATCATGCAGGTTGTGCTCAGGTTGAGAAGGTTTATGCCTCGCTTCAGGCTCAGATTGCACAGGGTGCAAACCACTCGTGTCCTGTCATCAGCACATTTTCTAAAGAACTTCCACACTAGAGAACTCCTTTGAGCTGACTTTGGTGCGCTCGTTCCCTTGCTGCGTTGGGCAGTAGCAGGCGTAGTGTCTAGGGCACGGGCGCTCCGCTTCTGCACCCTGCTCCCTCTTCTGCTGTGCTGGTGGCTCTGTGCGACCACCGCCTCTTCCTCCAAACTACTCAGGTCACCTGCATGACGTTCATTCCATGTGGGGTCGAGGACCTCATCGTCCTCCACATCATCTTCCACCCAGTCTTCACCCCTGCCCTCCTTGTCGGTCTCCACAATGCTGAACGCCGCAGCAGTTGGCACCTGCGTTTCGTCATCATCGGAGACGTGCTGCGATGGTCCTTGCATGTACTCATCTTGAGAAATGAGTGGTTGGGCATCGCTGCACTCAATCTCTTCCACTTCTGGGGCAGGGCTAGGTGGATGGCCCTGGGAAACCCTGCTGACAGAGTCCTCAAAAAGAACAAGAGACTGCTGTATGGCTTGGGGCTCAGACTGCTTGCCTGATTTGTAAGGGGGTGAGGTGAAAGACGGTTGGACATCGGCTGCAGGTGCCAACTCTGACCTTTCTGCAGTAGACTGGGTGGGAGACAATGTGAAGGAACTGGAGGCACTGTCAGCAGCAAACCAATCTACTATCGCCTCTACGTGTTCTGGCCTCATCACTTCTAGAGGCGTATGATGCCCTACCAAATACTGATGCAGGTTCTGTCGCCTACTCACACTTGAGGAAGGTGTTTCACTTGTGCGTGTAGCTGGCACAGATCGACCACGTCCTCTCCTTGCAACAGGAGCTCTACCAGCAGCACCACGACCCAGGCCACGGCCCCTATTTGACGGTCTCCTCATATTTCTGGAATTTAAGATCTTGCCCTAGAAAGGTGTTTATTGAATAGCGGAACAAAACAACAACAGTATCGCACGGGTGTATCTCACAGTCAAATATGCAAACTATGCCGCAATTTAATGTTTTTTACCCCAAAAGGGTGTATATTGAATAGCGGAATAGGATAAAAAATGGTGTATCTCACACGTACAAACACAGACTAGGCCCGATTAAATTTTTTTGTACCCTAAAGGGAGGATGAGGAAGAGGAGTAGGAGGAGTTGGGAACAGGAGGCAAACTGAAGCGCCCTGCAATCCTTGGCGGGGGAAGGAGATGCGCCAAATAAAATTTAAATGGTGCATCTCACACGTACCGATACAGACTATGCCGTAATTTAATTTTTTACACTCCAAAAGGGTGTATATTGAATAGCGGAATAGGAAAAATTTTATAATACGGTGTATCTCACACGTACAAACACAGACTAGGCCCCGATTACAATTTTTTGTACCCTAAAGGCAGGATGAGGAAGAGGAGTAGAAGGAGTTGGGAACAGGAGGAAAACTGAAGCGCCCTGTAATCCTCGGCGGTAGAAGGAGATGCGCCAAACAAATTTAAAAAGGTGTATCTCACATGTACCGATACAGACTATCCCGCAATTTAATTTTTTACACTCAAAGAGGGTGTATATTGAATAGCGGAATAGGACAAATTTTACAAAACGGTGTATCTCACACGTACAAACACAAACTAGGCCCCGATTACAATTTTTTGTACCCTAAAGGCAGGATGAGGAAGAGGAGTAGGAGGAGCAGGCAGGAGGCAGACTGAAGCACCCTCAAATCCTCGGCAGTATGAGATGCGCCCCAAAAATTGGAGAGGTGTATCTCACACGTACCAACACAGACTATCACGCAATTTAATTGTTTATACCCAAAGGTTTTGATTAAATAGCGGAATAGAAAATATGGTCAAAAAAAAAAGTTATGTATATCACACGTACACAACCACACTAGGCCCCAATTACTATTGTTTGTACCCCTAAAAGGATGGATGAGGAGTAGGAGGAGTATGGAACAGGCAGCACCCTCAAATCTTCAGAAGTATGAGATGAACCCCAAAAACTTGGAAAGGTGGATCTCACACGTACCAACACAGACTATCCCGCAATTTAATTGATACCCAAAGGTTTTTATTGAATAGCGGAATAGGAAATATGATCAAAAAAAGTGTATGTATCTCACACATACAGAAGCACACTAGGCCCCAATTACTATTGTTTGTACCCCTAAAAGGATGGACGAGGAGTATGGAACAGGCAACACCCTCAAATCTTCAGAAGTATGAGATGAACCCCAAAAACTTGGAAAGGTGGATCTCACACGTACCAACACAGACTATCCTGCAATTTAATTGATCCCCAAAGGTTTTTATTGAATAGCGGAATAGGAAATATGATCAAAAAAAGTGTATGTATCTCACACGTACAGAAGCACACTAGGCCCCAATTACTATTGTTTGTACCCCTAAAAGGATGGATGAGGAGTAGGAGGAGTATGGAACAGGCAGCACCCTCAAATGTTCAAAAGTATGAGATGAACCCCAAAAACTTGGAAAGGTGGATCTCACACGTACCAACACAGACTATCCCCCAATTTAACTGATCCCCAAAGGTTTTTGATTAAATAGCGGAATAGAAAATATGATCAAAAAAAGTGTATGTATATCACACGTACACAACCACACTAGGCCCCAATTATTATTGTTTGTACCCCTAAAAGGCTGGATGAGGAGTAGGGGGAGTATGGAACAGGCAGCACCCTCAAATCTTCAGAAGTATGAGATGAACCCCAAAAACCCCAAATATCATTCAGCTCTGCTGCAGGCCACAACTTAATTTTTTTTAACCCAAGGCTGTATATTGAATAGTGGAATAGAAAAAAAGTGTATGATTTTTGAAACCACTCAATATTAGCACATGTGAACTGAACACAGCAGTGTATGATCAGTCATTTAGCACAGCACAGCTGAAGGAAAAAGGCTGCACACAGTGCCTGATAGAAAAATACTTTTCTCCCTCCTCCTCAGTGGGCAAAAAAGATTGTGTGCACTGCACCCCAAAAAGATTGTGTTCACTGCACCCCAAAAAGATTGTGTTCACTGCAGCCCACACACAGCAAAATGGATGTGGATCACTGACACCTGCCTATCTCCTATCCCACACCAGACAGCAATATCGATTGTAGCTTGTAGAACACACTTTCCCTAAAAATCAGCAGACTCTATCCCTAACAGGATTGATAAGATCGTAGATCGGGACTGCAAACCCCACCCCACACAGCAATATCGGTTGTAGTTTGTAGAACACACTTTCCCTAAAAATCAGCAGACTCTATCCCTAACAGGATTGATAAGATCGTAGATCGGGTGACTGCAAACCCCACCCCACACAGCAATGTCGTTTGTAGTTTGTAGAACGCACTGTCCCTAAAATCAGCAGACTCTCTCCCTAAAATGCCTACAACTCGCCCTGCCTAACACATTCCGACCTGTCCCTCAATTCTATCCGGACACAAATGTTTTTTTTTCCTGTCTGTCCCTAATCAGCAGCCAGCACGTTGATGTGTGCTCTCTCCCTGATCTAAACAGCAGAATGATGCCTCAGCGGCGCTGCCTCGAACTTATAAAGACTTGGTCACATGCTTCAGACGGCCAATCACAGCTACTGATACATTTGCAGGCATGGCTGGGATGGCTTAGGCACACCAGTTAAACGCTTGTTGATTGGCTGTTGAAAGCCTGCCATGAAAAGCGCGCCAAAGCATGCAAAACCCGGAAATAAAAACGACCGAACACGGATTTTTACCCGAATATACAGTAAAGTGTTCGGGTAACAAAAATCCAATTATTCGGTACGAACACGAATAATACAGTCCGTGTTCGCTCAACCCTAATGGAGATAATAGAGATGAAAAATAAATGTTTCCTACTGAAGCTGCTAGATTTAGCTAGAATACATGTACAGTTTATAGCCCTTGGCATGTTAATTACAGTCACTGTATTTACAACCTTATTGTTGTCCATATAGCAGGGTGAAAGTAACTTTACACACATGTAGCATAGGTATCAACTTTTGCCACCATGTTAAAAGGACAGCAGTATGGTTAGCATTACAGTGACTGTTATTAATCCAGGCTCACTAAACTAGCCAATGCTTGGAAAAGCAAGCCATGCAGATTGCTTTTCAGGTCCCTTTTAACATGAGCCGTCTGATTGGGTGTGGCTGTTCATTTTTCACGCAGACGTGATAAGCCCCTCCATTCTCCTTTATGGAGTGTTATATGTAAATGGGATTGATTCATTTGAGATGCAGATTTAAACTATGTATGGCCAGGCTGAAGGTACCCAAGTTGATTGATCGATCAACTTGAGGACAACGTACAACCAGTCTGTCAAATTTTACACACACTTATCGCTAGCAGCTCTTGTAGCCACTAGCAATCACTGTGTTTTCCTGGCAGGGGCAGCACCGGGAGAACACAATGGCTCCGCAGGAGGGTTTCCCCTGTCTGTGTTGATGGTGGAATCAAGGCAAAATGTTTTTCCTGCAAGCCACGGAACAAACAAATAATGTTTATTTAATTAATCCATGATTTTGCCAAAATGGGAAAAAAAGATGTTTGCTTTGTATATTCTTAAGTTTGCTACATAACTAGAACATGTAACAGGGTTATATCATTGCAGGAGATTTCCCCTCACTTCCTGTCTTGGTGTCACCAGGACAGGAAGTGAGGGAATCTCCCGGTGGGGATATAGCCAGCAATTCTTTCCTTTTATATATACTATGGACATTATAAGGCAACAATTGCAAGCTATTTCCCCACAGTGATATTCCCCCACTTCCTGTTCTGGTGACACTAAGACAGGAAGTGAGGGGAAATCTCATGCAATGATATAACCCTATTAGAAATTCGAGTTCCGTGTAAAAAGTATACATAAAGTAAGCACTTGGTTTCCAAAGTGGCAAAATTATGGAGGCGTTAAAACCCCATAGTGTGATCCGGGGATATGACGCTGTGATCATACACTGCTCAATGTGTCTGTTTATTATGCTGTGCTGAATTATCCTGGATTCGCAATTCCTGCAAGAGGAGGACATGGGATGGGGGAGATGAGAATTTAATGTGGCAGAATTAGCCACACAATCACTCATAATCCTTTTTAAAGGTCCCCAGCAGAATTTGATGGCATAGTGGTTCACAGTAGTGCCATCAGATTCCAGTTAGATCTATAAATTAACAAAGCAATGGGATCTGGGGGTGTATTTAACTTGCAATGGACACCCCCATTGATTCACATATGGCAGTGTGAGATGGGTGTGTTGGGAATGTGATCCATTAAGACAAGTGATTATACACTCATGTGTTGCGTTTAGAGGTAATTTGTCCAATGCAATCCTTTGAAGACATGACCAGTCCAGATTTTTGTGATCACTCATTCCATCTCAGGTGAACAAATTAGCTGCTGTCTGCAGATCCAGCTTATGATGGTGAGTCTCAGACAAGACAAACGGTGCAGAGCTTGCACTGTGTATGTATTTAAGGGAATAAT
>NW_028119583.1:0-51000 GCF_965119305.1 Pelophylax lessonae | reverse complement strand
TTCAAACGCGATCTGGGTGATTACCAACATAATAAGGTTTTTTCCTGGAAGCAACATCCTTTAATAACCCCCCTCATGGATCTTCCTTCTTTCCCCCCTCCCCACCACCCAGTCCCTGGTCCTCTTCACCCTCCCATTTGCCCTCCCCCTCTATCCACTGCTCATAGAAACCCGCCACTATACCCCAACAATAAGACCAGAAAGACCCCCCTACGAAAACAACTAACACCAGGACTTCCAAAGAGTCTATTTGTTCCAAAACAGAAAAAAGTAGGCACTAATATTGCAAGCATGTCAGGTGGGTTGGCCACACACAAGGTGAGCACCTCTCCCCCTACTGCCACTACCCATAGAGGGAATACACCCCTCAACAAAACATCCTCAATGCCCACCAGTCAGCAATGCATCCCACCTAATCCTCCGACTGGCCCCCCTCCATGCCCCACCCAGTTAGTCCCTCTCCCGTCTGCAGACAATATAAGCCAAGACCCCCACTCACTTAATGAGAACACTGGCTCGGATCCCACTGAAGGTCCAACCATATTAGTGGGTGATTTCCAGCTTGGTGATATACCACCTCACTCCACCTCTGTGTCTTTTTTAGGGATCAGCCCCCACCTAAAGCAAAGGCTAAAAAGAAAATTCATAGAAGAGGATGTAGAGGAGGAAGGCACAAACACAAAAATAGGAGCCAAGGTGCGCAAACTATAAAATTATTTAATCTATCATCACAGGCCCTCACGCCTGCTGATGAAGCCCTACTCAGCAGAGGTCTTTCTTTTTCACCCACCACATATCCCAACTCTTTCCTCCTATTTAAAGATCTTAATCAATTTGTCAGAAAATTGACCCTCAATAGACACTTCAACATTAAGTCCAAGAAGGACTTGAGCAATACACCCCTCCTGGACAAGGACATACCCACTAGCACCTCTGATACTGAACTGCTTACCATTGAGGATGATGTTTTTAGCTTATATGAGGTTGATCCTGACCCCGATGACCCTGACCTCAACCTATACTTGTACACACAACACTTACAGACATCTCCCCCTGTCAAGCACACCAATCTATATCCCCCGTCAGTTTTCTATCCTACTAGGTCCAAAGGCCCGTATATTGAGTCTTTTTACAGAATGGTGTTTTCTGATCTCCAGCAGCTATGTCATCAGCCCTCTAATACTAAGAAATTAATTCACCACAACCTTACCCGCAACGAAACCCTTTCCCTTAAAAAATTTACCGACAATACAGATTTGGTCATTAAACCGGCCGACAAGGGTGGAGCTATAGTCATCCAGGACAGGGCCGATTACATCAGGGAAGCCCTCAGACTCTTGTCTGACACAAACACCTACGTCAAGCTAACCAAGGATCCGCTCCCCACCTTTAGATTAGAGGTGGAGTCTTTGATCTGTAACGCAGTTAGAGATAAAGTCCTTGATACCAAAGAAGCCGCTTTTCTTAAAAAGGAATACTACCATACACCTTATTTCTATCACCTTCCCAAGGTACATAAAGACCCCCTCTGCCCACCTGGTAGACCTATCGTTGCTGCCATGGATAGCATCACCAGCGGATTGTCACAGTACATTGATGTATTTTTGCAGCCACTCGCCCAGTCCCTGCAGTCTTATATCAGAGACTCTATCCACCTATTGGAGCTCTTAGCCCCATACTCTTGGGCGGATAGCTATCTTTGGTTGTCCCTGGACGTTAATTCCCTTTATACGTCCATCCCCCATGACATAGGTCTGCGGGCGACACAACACTTTTTATTAAAAGATCCTATGCTCAATAACCAACAAGCCACCTTTATCCTTGATGCCACCGATTTTTGTCTTAGGCATAACTACTTCTGTTTTAATGGCGACTTCTACCTTCAGACCCATGGTACCGCAATGGGCGCTAACTTTGCACCCTCCTACGCTAACCTGACCATGGGTTTCTGGGAAGAATCCTTCATTTGGCACAACAACCCCTTTGCTCAATATCTAGTTTTTTACGGCCGTTACATAGACGATATCATCATCATCTGGGACGGTCCTCCATCCTCGATTGATGATTTTGTCATCCACTGCAACACCAATGATTTCGGTCTCACCTTTACTTCTGTTTGTGATGCGGTTCATCTAGCCTTCCTGGACCTCGAGCTGGGTAGTGAAGGAACTTCCATTTTTGCCCGGAACTACACCAAGCCCACCGCTGGCAACTCGTACCTACACTATAGTAGTTGTCATCATCCCCAGTGGGTAAACAATATACCTAAAGGGCAGTTCTGTCGCCTTAGACAGAACTGTACCAGGGATATAGATTACATCACACAGAGTGATGCTTTGAGAGCCAAGTTTAGGGATAAGGGTTACCCTGACCAATTGGTCAATCAAGCTTACACCACCTTCCTGCCTGGTAAACCCCCCAAAAATACAGCTAAATATGATGAATCCACTCAGAGGTTCATCACCAGATTCCACTGCCGCTACAGGAAAATGGAATCCATACTACAGAAACACTGGAACATTTTATTACAGGACCCCCATCTTTTACCCAGTTTAGGTCACAAACCTAGAGTTACTTACCGTAGGGCTCCCACCCTAAAAAACAAAATTGCACCCAGTCGTCTCAAAACTAAAAATGTCCATAATCCACTATGCCTCATTCCCTTAAAGGGCATGTATCGATGTAACAAGCCTTTATGTAAAACATGTGCCTTTGTGCGACATGGTAAAAAACAGTTCACCCATGAGAATAAGACTTACCGTTTGGAAGAATTCTACAACTGTTCTACTGATTACGTGATCTACTGCCTGACCTGTCCCTGTGGACTACTCTATGTTGGTCGCACCATCCGCCCACTACGGCAACGATTTGGTCGCCATCGCAGGTTTGTGGAGGAGGGTTGTGACCAACATAGCGTACCACGCCATTTCCTCGAGTTCCACAACAAGTCCACATCAGGATTGGAGGTTTGGGTAATAGAGTCTATCCCCAAACTTCCATCTGAGGCCGAACGATTTGCCAAATTATGCCAACGAGAGACATTTTGGATCTATACCCTGGATTCACTTTCACCCAAGGGTTTAAACGAAGAGCTAGATGTTAACACCATATTATGATTAGAGCCGATGTATGTCTTTTTACCTTGTTAAATAACCATTTTGTTTTTTTTTTTTTTTTTTTTTTTTTTTCAATGCGATTTCATTTGTATGCGATTTTTTTTTTTTTTTTGTGTTTATTTTCTTATTGCCGCTTTAAGTATTGTGGTCCCACTGTCCAGCCCATTTACAATGGCCACTTTAAGTCCATCTGTATCCACCCAGCTTGAGTGCTGGCTTCCTATAAACTTGTTCAGCTCTTCTGTGTCATGCCACTGCACTTGAGAAAGGAGCGCGCACGCCCTGTGAGGCTACTGCGCACGCTCGGAAACGCGTTGTGCGTTTGGCTGCTGGATCTGTCACGCTGGGCTCCTCTATCTGTTGGCGCCGGATGTACTGAGGAGCAGGGCGCCCTTCTGAAGCCGACAGCCATTCTACCTAACGGTCTCTCGGCTCACCAGGTGTCTCCTTGAGGAACAGAACACCTTCCTGAAGCTGCTGACCATCCTACTATCTGGTCTCTTGGCTCTCCAGACATCTCCCTCCTTCAGCATCCCCTGCACCATCTCTTGGAGCTACTAACATCCAGCCGTGGACCCCTGTGTTCCTGCAGACCACCTAACAGATGAGCTATTTTATACTGTTTTAAATGTGAGCAGTTTTCCTGTACCTGCATTACCCTTTTAATTAAACTGATAACACTTAGAGGCGCTCTGCTTTTTGTTTTTATTTTCACTTTCAGAGCTGACTTCTCTCTGCAGCTGAGCTGGCCCTGAGTGTAATCTATTTCAGCCATCAACTACACCAGATTAATGACTATACATGAACTGCATACCCCTTGATGCTATATAGGTATGTGTGATGCGCCAACTCTTATCCTGCTTGGCAAAGCGACGTAGGTCTACGTCGCTAGCCTGTGAGGCTCTAGGGAGTAGCGCGCGGACCCCCCCCCCCCCGCACGTGTGCCCGACAGACCCGATGTCTGCCGGGCACTCGCGATTGTCCATTAGAGCGGGAGAAAGTGTAAACAAAGCCGCCTGTCATTCTCCCCTGTGTAAGAATGGAGATCACGCGGTTCTGCTATGTAGGACCGTTGATCTCTGTTCTTACACCAGTAGCCACATCCAATCACAGTTAGAAGCACGCCCCTAGGGACACACTTAACCCCTCCCTCTCAAATAAAGTTAACCCCTGCCCTGCCAGTGTCATTTTTACAGTAACAGTGCATATGTATAGCACTGATTACTGTAGTAATGTCACTGGTAACCCCAAAAGTGTAAAAAATGTCAGTCAAGGGTCCGATCTGTCCGCCGCAATGTCGAAGTGCCGCAAAAAAATCAAAGATCGCCGCCATTACTCGTAAAAAAAAACAACGAAAATGACAAAAATCTTTCCCTTAGTTAGTAAACGCAATAACTTTTGTGCAAACCAATCAAAATATGCTTTTTGCAATTTTTTTTACCAAACATATGTAGCATAAAACAAATTGGCCTAAAATGTTAAAAAACTTTGATTTTTACATTTTTTTGGGAATTTCATATAAAACATTTTGAAAAATATTGTTATTTTTGCAAAATTGGCGCTGTTTTTTTGTTTAAAGCGCATGATCAAAAAATCGCACAGGTGATCAAATACCACCAAAAGAAAGCTCTGTTTGTGGGAAAAAAAGGACAGCAAATTTGTTTAGGTACAGCGTCGCAAGACTGCGCAATTGTCCGTTAAAGTAACACAGTGCCGAATCGCAAAATAGGCCCTGGTCAGGAAGGGGGTAAAATCTTCCGGGGCTTAAGTGGTTAAATAATTTTGTTCTTTCCTCACTCCATAACTAGGAGATGTTCTGTATAGTTAGCCCCACCCTTCTTTAAGCTTAAGCCTCCATTCACCACTTGTACTGTTTTCTACTAGAGCTGGACACACTATGAATTTTTTTACTTATCTGATGTTCATCTTTTATAATTTGAAAAAAGTTTTTGGATTAAAGCATCCTGTGATCTGCATGATGTAATTTGGAAAACTGTCAAGCTACTTTTTAACACTGTCATATGTAAAAAAACGTCACCCATAACATTTGTATATTAGATAACATTTATTTGAGCTACTAAACTCTTTTGTTGTTCCCTGCTTTTATTGAAGTCATGTTATACAGCTAACAAGTATAAAACCAATCTGTATTAAATATAACTAGCTTGTGCTAAAATGTCACCATTTGCCTACTTGTCTGTGCTTCCCTGAGCTCCATCTAAATAAATATTATTTTCTCTATTCTCTGGTGTAGTCAATGTAGAAAACTGACACAGCCTAATATCTCTGGAGATGATATAAGTGTCATGAGACTTCTCAAGCATTTAGTTGACTGCATAACGGCAAACGCTGCACAGTAGAGCTGCCCGATTCTGGATAAAATGAGAATCACATTTTTTTTGCTTATAATAAAGATCACGATTCTCTGTGTAACATCATCTTTCACATTATCCCAAAAAATTGGGCTAGCTTTACTGTTTAGTTTTTTTTTTATTCATTAAAGTGTATTTTTCTCAAAAAAATTGACTTTGAAAGACTACTGCGCAAATACATTGTAACAAAAAATATTGCAACGACTGACATATATAATGTTTGTGGGTTCTAAGTAATTTCCTGGCAAAAAATACAAATTTTTAACTTGCAAGCTACAAGTGTCAGAAAAAGGCTTAGTCTTTAAGTGGTTAAACTGACCTCATTTACGAACTGTAGTTTATCCCTTTGATCTAAAACAGGGGTCCTCAAACTACGGCCCGTGGGCCGCATGCGGCCCGCCAGGGTCCTGAACCCGGCCCGCCGGCCGGGATCGGCATAGGGCTGACTGTCGGTCACTCACTGAAGCTGTAATATGCTTCAGAAAAGGGTGGACCCGGGGCGCAGAGCACTGCGCCCTAGCCCACCCATTTGTGTGACAATAACAAATAAAAATTCGCTATTGTCACATGGATCCTCCTCCTGGCCAATCAGATTGGCCAAAAGGCGAACCCATGCCATTGGCCGAGGAGGAGGCGGGAGGACTTGAGGACTCGGGGACTGAGGAGAAGCCGCCCGCCACTGCAGGTAAGTGCACTGGTCTCTCTGGCAGACTCTGCACGCTGGTCGCTTTGCATGGAAAGAGGACACGCTGTGGTCACTCTGGCATTGAAAGGGGGCACGCTGTGGTCACTCTGGCATTGAAAGGGGGCACACTGTGGCCACTCTGGCATTAAAAGGGGGCACACTGTGGTCATATATATATATATATATATATATATATATATATATATATATATACTGTATATAAAACAATAAATATTGTATTGTTTTTTTTGTGCACTACAAATAAAATATGCGCATTGGAATTTGTTCATATTTTTTTTCAAACTATAGTCCGGCCCCCAACAGTGTCTGAGGGACCGGGAACTGGCCCCCTGTTTAAAAAGTTTGAGGACCCCTGATCTAAAAGAACCAAGTGATACATTGTTTATAGTTATCTCTCAGAACTGAGCAATGTTGATAAACATTTGCCAGAGGCTCTTTTTCTTGGACAGCTGTGTGTGAGCAGAGAACAGCTCTGCAATGTATGAATCATGGAAATGCTGCATTAAGATCGTGAGGGGGGGTTGCATCAAGATCACGATTTTTTAACTATTACATTTACAGCTCTACTCTACATAGCAAAATCACTAAATAGTTGGAGTCAGGGTAAACTTTTTTAAAGATAGAACATCTTTGGGTTGAAAAAGAGCGGCGACTGCAAGCCAGGCCTTCTCGTTCAATATCAGTGCCTGACCTCACAAATGCACTTCTGAAAGAATGGTTGAAGCTGTAATGACTGCAAAGGGTGGGCCAACTCAATATTGAACCCTATGGACTAAGTCCATGTGCATTTAATGGCAGGTGTTCCAATACTTTTGGTAATATAGAATATATATATATATATATATATATATATATATATATATATATATATATATATATATATATATATATATATATATATATATATATATATATATGCACACAGATGCATGTGTGTTTGGGCTTAGGGGTGCACACCTATGACTTTACCAACAGTGTTCATTATATATACTTTGTTGGACCTGACAGGCTTGATTACTAAAGGAGTGCAGGATGTCCGTGCCCAATTTAAAGTGAGTTTTCACTCGTAAATCTTTGTAAATAAAAGTAAAAGTAACTCTACAAAATACCCGAAATTATGCAAAGAAAATGTTTCTTGCACACGATTAGATGCTTGAAGTCAGCTCAACTTTACCTCATACAGTAAGTTAAGTACATTTTCACTTTGCAAAGATAATTTTCTTCTATCTTATTGAATGATGTGAAGCTGTGCTAATTATCATCCCTTTGTGTGCAGGCAAAAACCCTTTTTTAATCCTTTTTCAACTTTCTTTGCAAATAATTTAGTATTCTTTGTAAAGTGAGGCTTCGCTTTTTTCCTTATTTACTAAGATATGTGAAAATGCACTTTGGAAACTGAACATGATCAACTCCTTTAGTAAATGAAGCCCACTGTATGAATTTGTATTTACATTTTAGCAACCACTGACATGAAACAGCTGTTTCTGCCCTTCAAAATTAATATAGCTGCTGAATTTTCTCATTGTCTCGCCCCATTCACTAAGATTATTGAAAATTCACTTTGCTCTACTACATTAGAAAATCAGGGTCAAGCTTTCAATCTATGGCTGTCAGAGAAACTAAATCAGAGGTCCCAAAACTCTTCAACTCATCGACATCTTTATGAAATGTTAGATTGTTCATTAACCCCCAAACAATTTTTATATGAAAATAATCTAACTTGTTCTACTTTGAATAATAATATCAACAGTAATAATAACAACTTTATAAACAATATATTTAATTATAATAAATATTAGATTTAGCATACCTTCTTTATTGCAATTGCTGTTATTATTGATGGGAATAGGGAGTACAAGCATGGAGCTTTTAACCTCATCTATTGACCCCTAGACATTCACTGACTCCTTCATGACCCCCAACCATTTTATTGACTCTTGAAATAGTCTGGATATTCTCCTGGATAGACTAGATCTTTTTCTTGGGTAGTTCCACCGACTGCTGGTGGTGACATTTTGGCCACTTTAGGGAACCCTGGACTAAATGTTATTTTTTATTTGCACATGACTTGTTGTAAAAACCATAAAAGTTGAAAAAAACAAGTTATGCTGTTTTATAGCCTTATTATGTAACACATTTTTAGACCCTTATTACATTCAAATTTCCCTTTTTTTTGTTTTGTTTTTATATAGTGCAATCATTTTAAAAAAGTGCATTTTTATTTTATTTTTGCATTCAAGAAAAATAGAAAGTTAAAACAATCTTTAAAAACAATATAACCAAAATATTTGTTAAAAAAAAATGGAAACACGTGACTTATTGCTAAACTAATAGTCCTATATCTGAAGACCTAAAATGGCTTTGGAGCCGAAGTGGATAAAGTGTTTGGAAAGCCAATATTTATTTTTAAGTATGTTTGATAGTATGTTTGACACCTTACCTTACTGTTTACACCTTTTTTTAAGCTAACAATTTTTTTGTTAAACTGTTGAAAAGTGCTTTTTGCCAGTCATGGCTCAGAGACTAAGTCCACACCCCACACTATATAAGGCTGCTGCTTACACGGCAGCCATGTATAGTGTGTGACAATGGAGATTAGGCAGGTAGTTAGTGGATAGTGAGTTAAGTCAGTTTAGTGCAGTCAGTGTAGTGTACAGGCATACCCCACTTTTAAATTGTATGGATATGTTGTAGCCATGGGTCCCCTCTCTGTGCTCCCTCAGTTTGGTGTTCCTGTCACTTATGGTTTGGGAGCAGTGCCAGGTCAAGCTGACCAAGATTTCCCAAAGATGCCAATGTTAAAGACAGGGAACGGTGCCATGCCAAGTTGTCCAATGTTTCCCATAGAAGTCAATATCAACCACTTAAGCCCCGGAGGATTTTCCTGCTCAAAGACCAGGGCCTATTTTGCGATTCGGCACTGCGTGACTTTAACGGACAATTGCGCGGTCGTGCAACACTGTACCCAAATGAATTTGACGTCCTTTTTTCCCATAAACAGAGATTTCTTTTGGTGGTATTTGATCACCTGTGCGATTTTTATTTTTTGCGCTATAACCAAAAAAAGCGTACATTTTGAAAAAAAAAAAACAATACTTTTCACATTTTTTTTATATGAAATTCCCCCCAAAAAAATGTAAAAATCAAAATGTTTTAACATTTTAGGCCAATTTGTTTTCTGCTACATATTTTTGGTGAAAAAAATTGCAATAAGCGTATTTTGATTGGTTTGCGCAAAAGTTATTGCATTTACTAACTAAGGGAAAGAATTATGTCATTTTTATTGTTTTTTTTTTAACTAGTAATGGCGGCGATCTGCGATTTTTTTTGCGGGGCTGCAACATTGCAGCGGACAGATCGGACCCTTGACTAACATTTTTGACACTTTTGGGGGTACCAGTGACATTACTACAGTAATCAGTGCTATACATATGCACTGTTACTGTAAAAATGACACTGGCAGGGAAGGGGTTAACTTTATTAGTGATCAAGGGGTTAAGTGTGTCCCTAGGGGCGTGATTCTAACTGTAAAGGGGCGTGGCTTGTGATGTAACAACAGAGACAGGAGAATGACAGACGGCTTTGTTTACATTAGATGCCTGCCTTTCTCCCTCTCCAGCGGGAGATCGCGAGTGACCGGCGGACATCGGAGCTGCCGGTCACTCACAAGGGGATGTGTGGGAATGAGCGGGGGCGGGAGCGCGCCTCCGGCGGCGCGCGCTCGCCCCCTAGAGGCTCCTGGGCGAGCGACGTAGCCCTACGTCAGTTTGCCCAGGAGAGCCAGACTGCCACAGTAAATAGTCGTGCGGCAGTCGGCAAGTGGTTAAAGACTGGGAGCAGTGCCATGCCAAGTTGACCAATATTTATTATAGACGCCAATGTTAAAGACTGGGAGCAGTGCCATGTCAAACTGACAACAATTTCCTATGGACGCCAATGAGCATTGAAAGCTGAAAATTGCTCTGGGCAGGAAGGGGGTGAAAGTGCTCTGTATTTAAGTGGTAAGGGGAACCATATGACAGAATAAAAAAAAATGGCCTGGGGTCCCCCTATAAAATCTATACCAGGCCCTTTGGGTCTGGTATATATTTTAATGGGAACTCCATGCCAAATTTTTAAAAAAAAAAGTGGCATGGGGTCCCTCCCAAAATCCATACCAGGCCCTTTGTTCAAACCACACATGTGAGGTATCACCGTGATTGTTAGAGCGAGAGCAATAATTCTGGTACAAGACCTCCTCTGTAACTCTAAAAAGGCAACCGTTAAACGTGTCGCCTTTGGAGATTTTTAAGTACCGTAGTTTGTTGCCATTCCACAAGTGTGTGCAATTTTAAAGCATGTCATATTAGGTATCTACTTGTAACATCATCTTTCACATTATACAAAAAAATTAGGCTAACTTTACTGTTTTGTTGTTTTTTTTCATTCATGAAAATGTATTTCTGCCCAAAAAATTGCATGTGAAAAACTGCTGCTCAAATACCATTTGAGATAAAATATCGCAATGATCGCCATTTTATTCTCTAGGGTCACTGTTAAAAAAAATATAGAGTATCTCACAAAATTGAGTACACCCCTCAGTATATTATGCATATTATATATGTACTTATGCAGAACAGTTGTGCTGTTACACAGTTAATATTCTCATTATTGTAGATGCAATTTACATAGTATATTCTGTGATTTATTTACCACGTATTTTTCTATGGGTAGGTATTTGCTGCCACCTTCTGGCCTTTTTTGGTAATGCTCTTGTTCCTCCTGTGAGCATGATACATCATTTCCTTGTATGTAAACTCCACCCCCTGCTCTTGCTGTATTTCCTGTGTCATGGCTGCTTGCATTTGCCTCATGTAACAGGGACTCTTGTATTCCACATGCTAAGCTAAGGAAAGCATCATCTTTTGATCGCATAATACTGAAATCCATTCATTCTGCTGTATTCCTGTTGTGTGATGTTCAGAATAAACCAGCTTTTGGATGAAACCAGTATTGGTGAGTTCAGCTATCTGAGGAGGATTGTCCGCAGTGACCGTATCTGCTTATACAGGCCAGGCACAGAGGTCTCACAAGGGTTAGATCACTATCACAACAATCCAAGTCAGGATAACAGTCTTTAACCCCTTGGAGTCTAAGCAAGTTAAAATATTTTTTGCTAGAAAATTACTTAGACCCCCCAAACATTATACAGTATCTCACAAAAGTGAGTACACCCCTCACATTTTTGTAAATAATTTATTATATCTTTTCATGTGACAACACTGAAGAAATGACACTTTGCTTTAATGTAAAGTAGTGAGTGTACAGCTCGTATAACAGTGTAAATTTGCTGTCCCTTCAAAATAACTCAACACACAGCCATTAATGTCTAAACCTCTGGCAACAAAAGTGAGTACACCTCTAAGTTAAAATGTCCAAATTGGGCCCAAAGTGTCAATATTTTGTGTGGACACCATTATTTTCCAGCACTGCCTTTTCCCTCTTGGGCATGGAGTTCACCAGAGCTTCACAGGTTTCCACTGGAATTCTCTTCCACTCCTCCAAGATGACATCACTTTGCTGGTGGATGTTAGAGACCTTGCGCTCCTCCACCTTCCGTTTGAGTATGCCCCACAGATGCTCAATAGGATTTAGGTCTGGAGACATGTTTGGCCAGTCCATCACCTTTACCCTTAGCTTTTTTAGCAAGGCAGTGGTCATCTTGGAGGTGTGTTTGCGGGCATTATATGTTAAAATACTGCCCTGCGGCCCAGTCTCCGAAGCGAGGGGATCATGCTCTGCTTCAGTATGTCACAGTACATGTTGGCATTCATGATTCCCTCAATGAACTGTAGCTTCCCAGTGCTGGCAGCACTCATGCAGCCCCAGACCATGACACTCCCACCACCATGCTTGACTGTAGGCAAGACACACTTGTCTTTGTACTCCTCACCTTGTTGCTGCTACACACGCTTGACACCATCTGAAGCTAATAAGTTTATCTTGGTCTCATCAGACCACAGGACATGGTTCCAATAATCCATGTCCTTAGTCTGGCTGTCTTTAGCAAACTGTGTGCGGGCTTTCTTGTACATCCTCTTCAGAAAGGGCTTCCTTCTGGGACGACAGCCATGCAGACCATCTTGATGCAGTGTGTGGCGTATGGTCTGAGCACTGACAGGCTGACCCCCCACCCCTTAAACCTCTGCAGCAATGCTGGAAGCACTCATACGTCTATTTCCAAAAGACAATCTCTGCATATGACGCTGAGCACATGCACTCAACTTTTTTGGTTGACCATGGCGAGGCCTGTTCTGAGTGGAACCTGTCCTGTTAATCCACTGTATGGTCTTGGCTACCATGCTGCAGCTCAGTTTCAGGGTCTTGACAATCATCTTCTAGCCTAGGCAATCTTTATGTAGAGCAACCATTCTTTTTTTCAGATCCTCAGAGAGTTCTTTGCCATGAGGTGCCATTTTGAACTTCCAGTGACCAGTGAGAGAGAGTGAGAGCGATAACACCATGTTATACACACCTGCTCCTCATTCACACCTGAGACCTTGTAACACTAACGAGTCACATGACACAGTGGAGGGAAAATGCCTAATTGGGCCCAATTTGGACATTTTCACTTAGGGGATGCACTTACTTTTGTTGCCAGCGGTTTAGACATTAATGGCTGTGTGTTGAGTTATTTTGAGGGGACAGCAAATTTACACTGTTATACAAGCTGTACACTCACTACATTACATTGTAGCAAAGTGTAATTTCTTCAGTGTTGTCACGTGAAAAGGTATAATAAAATATTTACAAAAATGTGATGGGTGTACTCACTTTTGTGAGATACTGTATATATATATATATATATATATATATATATATATAATACATACATTATATATGTGTGTTTCTTTGTTTCAATGGTGACATTATAATGTAATATGGCACACTGTGACAACCAACAAGAATCTTCTACCAATAATTATTTATGTAAACATAAACCTTACCTCTGCAGACCCAAGGGACCTAATTAACACAAGTAAATCAGGTCCTAGTTTGTCTATATAAATGGATTGTCTCATGTAGTAAAAAACACATTTTACTGGAGAAAAAGAAGAGATAACTGGAGAGACATCTTATTAATACGTCTAGAAAACTTGCTCTTTTTAGGCTGAATTTGTCTGATCAGGTACAGTATATATTATATGTTTTTAAGAAGTGATATACATCAAATATAACAAAATAGATTCTTTAACAAGTTCTCGAACTCAGTGTTTTTTTTTTTTTTTTTAGCATACTGGGTGTTTATCAATGGTGCTTTGGGCTCTGTCATTTAGTTGTGGGCATAGGTGTTCCACCCAACCCCATTGCTGATTTCCTAAAAAATTATATGAGAGGCTGACAGCTGTTGTGGCTGTAATAGGCACCTAGCAGTACAAATGTTTAGGGCAGTATATGCTCAGGATGCCTGGAATACAGACTTCTTGTGTTCTGGCATTCGTCCCTGGATGAATGTTGCCCTGAACGTTGAAATTGCTGGTTGCCTTATCCAGTCCCATGTACCCACAGCAGCTTTCAGTCTTTCATTAGGTTTGAAAGGCTATCAGCAACGGGGTTGGAAAGGACACCTGTGCCCTCTGTCCACAGCTTAATGCTAGAGGCTTATGCACATGGGCTAAATGGCCAGTTTGCATGGGGCCTAAAAGGTTTAATCAAAAATTTAAAAAAAGATAAGGAGAATTTTTGCTTCTTCAAATTAAACAAACAATACAGAAAAAACTGCTTAGTAGAAAAAAGTCTCAGTTACATAGAAATAGGGATATTGAAGGCAGGGATTGCACATGGGTTTTTTTGCCCCATTTCACCAACAGCACATGATTTTACATATACATTTAAATGCACGAAATGATTTTGTTTGAAAAGTGTGTGATAGTTGTTAATGGTAGTGCAGGCCTTTGGTTCTTACATTTATTGGGATTCCTGGAGGTTTAGCTGCATCTTTTACCTATGCTGCTCCTATTAATCAGTTATCCCCTTCCTAATATCATTCCAAAGCAGACAAGTAAATAAAAGGCAGGATTTGATTGTTTTCTACAACGTTACTAATCTTTAAAGAGATTTTGTCATGACTGTGTGGGACTGTGTGTGGAATCTACCACTTTGTGAATCTAAATTTGTACTTTGTTCGGTGCCAGTTAAGGTGGTCCCCAAACCCACTGCTAATAATTTAACAGCTATGGAAATTGTAATGCAGCCAAATATTTACAGAATTGTATTTACACAAACAGGGTGGAATTAACATTTGTAAATGCAACAGAATTATGTTTCAGAAATGAGGATGGAAAAGAGAAGTATGGCTTTGTTTGTTTTTGGAGAATTATACTTACCTAGGTGTATGAAGCATCAGTCTGATGCTGCATCTGTCCCCTGGTGCCTCTACACTGAGAGCCGAGTGATTGAACACCGCCGATCACTTGGTTCTGACAGCTCCCCGGAAGAGAGCTTCTGACTGTCAGTCAGCAGCTCTCTGCTCTGCCTCCTTCTCCCTCATTGGAGCACTCAACTGTGGAGGGGCGAGGAGCCACTGGCTCAGCCTCTCAATGGCTTGCTGAGAGGCAGATCCGGGTGTTAGTCCAGGCACCTGGCAGATCCCGACTTCCATTGTCATGATGATGTGGTGCCTGGGCCGACTTCTGTGACGTCATCTGAGAGCGGACTTCAGACCGCTCTCTGCTAAAAACAGGTCACAGGAGTGCAGAACAAACAAGCTTTGGCTGTGCATCTCCTTTAAGCCTATTTCATAGAATAGGTGTGCCTTGTGAGCTAAATAGATTGTTTGACTAATGTGCTAATTTCCAAAACTGTCCTTTGGGCAAAATTCACTAAAGAAGAAAAAATTCCTAATGTACACCCAAACTGGTGTACAAAAATGAGAACTTGGAGGTTTCATTTGATTAAGCACGTGCAATGTTTGTCGAGATGTGCTTATTTTGTGTAAGAGTTTTATATGGTCAGGTATTCGTAATTTTCATTTAGAAGAAACAAACTAATTACAGTAAATATTGAATATTTACTGAAGAAGCTCAATCTAAATGGTCAATATGAACATAAAAAAGGATTCATATGTCACATGAAAACATTTTAAGATTAGATAGCCTTTTCTTCCACTTTAAGTACAAACTAAACTAGGTATAGTTATAATTTTTGTCAGATAACTGGCAATTTGAGTTGTCAGGTAACCCTCAGGGTTCTTCTTCACAACTTTTTCACAGAAATTGAAAAAATATCTAATTACTCAAATAATGTTGGTCATCCATTGAGATATTGACATTATTGCCTGTGCCACCAAAATACAGAAATACTTACTGAATTATATCAACATAGTGATATAACATATCAATCTAAATATACACTACTCAAAAAAATTAAAGGAACACTTTGAAAACACATCAGAACTCAATGTGGAAAATATGCTGGATATCTACTATACTGATATGGACTGTGTAATGAGTTAGGAAGGAAAGAATGCCACATCGTTTGATGGAAATGAAAATGATCAACCTACAGAGGGCTGAATTCAAAGACACCCCGAAAATCAAAGTGAAAAAATGATGTAGCAGGCTGGTCCATTTTGCTGAAATTTTATTGCAGCAACTCAAAACGGTACTCAGTAGTTTGCATGTCCCCCACGTGCTTGTATGCATGCCTGACTATGTCAGGGCATGCTCCTAATGAAACAATGGATGGTGTCCAGGGGAAATTCCTCCCAAATCTGGACCAGAGCATCACTGAGCTCTTAAACAGACCGAGGTGCAACCTGGTGGCATTGGATGGACCGAAACATAATGGTGGTGTTCTACTGAATTTAGGTCAGGCGAGCATGGGGGCCATATAATGGTATCAATTCCCTTATTCTCCAAGAACTGGTTGCATACTCTTGCCACATAAGGCTAGGCATTGTCATGAACCAGGAGAAACCCAGGACCCACTGCACCAGTGTTGGGTTTGACAATGGGTCCAAGGATTTCATCCCGATTCCTAATGGCTGTCAGGGTGCCATTGTCTAGCCTGTAGAGGTCTGTGTGTCCCTCCATGATTATGCCTCCCCAGACCATCACTGATCCACCACCAAACTGGTCCTGCTGAATGATGTTACAGGCAGCATAACATTATCCACGGCTTCTCCAGACCCTTTCATGTGTGTCACACATGCTCAGGGTGAACCTGCTCTCATCTGTGAAAAGCACAGGGCGCAAGTGGTGGACCTGCCAATTCTGGTGTTCAATTGCATATGCCAATCATGCTCCATGGGGCTGGCAGTGAGCACAGGACCCAGTAGAGGACGTCAAGCCTTTAGGCCACCCTCATAAAGCCTGTTTCTGATTGTTTGGTCAGAGACATTCACACTAGTGGCCTACTGGAGGTCATTTTGTAGGGTTCTGGCAGTACTCATCCTGTTCCTCGCACAAAGGAATAGATGCCAGTCCTGCTGATGGGTTAAGGACCTTCTATGGACCCATCCAGCTCTCCTACATTAACTTCCTGTCTCCCAGAATCTCCAGCATGTTCTTGCTGGGAGACACGACAAACCTTCTGGCAATGGCACATATTGATGTGCAATCCTGGAGGAGTTGGACTGCCTGTGCAACCTCTATAGGGTCCAAGTATCACCTCATGCTATCAGTAGCGACACTGACCCTAGACAAATGCAAAACTAGTGAAAAACAGTAAAAAAAAAAAAAAAATGAGTAGGGAAAAAAAATTCAGTGGCCTCCACCTGTAAAACCATTCCTGGTTTGGGGGTTGTCTCGTTGTTGCCCATCTAGTGCACCTGTTGTTTATTACATTACCACCACAGCAACTGAAACTGATTAACAACCCCCTCCACTACTTAACTGACCTGATCAAAATCCCAGAAGTTTAATTGACTTGATGCTGTGCTCTGATTAAAAAGTGTTCCTTTCGGGCGTGGCCAGCGCGGGACCTAGATGGACGTCTGATCCTCCGCCCTGGCTCCAGGCTTGCAGAATCCAGCGACATCCGCTCAGCTATGGCCGGCATCCAGCCCACAATTGCTTCCCTAATGTGCCCTGCACCTGCAGACATGACGGGGAAGAGGAAAAGCGACAAAGGGCCAAAAAAACTCACGGCCTTCTTCCCGCCGCCATCCCAGCAGCAGGCACACTACTCAGACCTGCCAGACAATCTTCCTCTGGGGGAACACTCAAATACAGGTACTGTGTCTCCTCATACCCCTGAACCCTCCAGCCCCTTCTACAGCAGCCCTGCTAAATCCAAGCTCCGGCTGGATCCCCAGGACCAGGCCTCGGTCACAGGCCGCATAGGCACCTCTCTGCTGCCAGTTTCCCTAGGGACCTCTCCCATAGCAGCTTTCCCTACACTTGGAAAGCCAATCGTGGACACTGCCCTTAAGGACATGATGTATACTCTCCACACTTCCCTGCAGTCTGACATAATGACGCTCGCAAAGAGATTTACTACTGAGATTCACTCACTGGGTAATAGAGTACACAATGTGGAATCCTCCATGTCTGATATGGTCACTACAGTTAACGACCTGGTAGAGGTGCACGAGGAAAATATCATGGAACGCCAGTGGCTTAAAGCAAAAATCGCAGATCTGGAGGATCGCTCCAGGAGAAATAATTTAAAAATCCAGGGCATCCCTGAGTCCGTCCCGCCTGCAGAGCTACACAAATTCGCCCTGGAACTATTCACTACACTCCTCCCTGGGGCGACCCCTCTTGATCTTACTATTGATCGCATCTACAGAGTTCCAAAGCTCCCATTTCTCTCTCAGCAAACTCCTCGAGACACCCTGCAAAGGGTACACTTCTACCACGTTAAAGAATTTATCTTACAAAAATCTAGACAGCTGGGCCAGCTTCCAGACCCATACTCTACCATCCAGATATTTGCAGATCTATCCAAGCACACCCTGGATATGAGGAGACAGCTGTCCACAATCACCAAAGGTCCCCATAATCACAACCTTCCCTATAAATGGAAACACCCCTCTAAGATACTAGTGGAAAGGAATGGTGCCTCACATTCCATAACCAACCTACAGAGAGGCCTGTCCTTGCTTCAATCGTGGGGGATCATCCCCGAAGTTGCACCTCCGGCAGGAGCCAAAAAGTCCCCGAGCAGAGTACCTCAGCAGTGGCACACTGTGCCCCACCGCAATCCAAGAGACACCTGATCTTGTATATCGGTAAACCTCTCTGATCTACTATTCTTCCTCTTTCTACACATTGGATGCTTGTCCGCCACAATGGAGCCACTCGGCCTGATTGGCTAACTAACTGTTTTACCCCCACCAGGAGACGGCTACTTATGCCAACGATCTCCACTTCGTTTTGTTTGTCTATGTTGTTCTTTGCTGGACTGTTTTGTTCTTTGTTCTCCCTTCTCCCCACAAGCAGACACTTTCCTTATTCCCATGATGCACGTTGTATGCAAGCTAATCAGGAATACTACCTATGCAAGAGTCTACGCAACGCTTCAAGTCTTCTGCAACTTTCCGGACGCCAGTCGTGTCAAGACCCTCCAAACCTCCTTACTCGCCAATACCTACAACCTGAAACCCTCGCAATTGTGAGTAGCTACACCACACGCAGGCCCTTAGTCTTCAATGACAGTTAAAATTCTGTCGATGAACGTTAACGGCTTAAATCACCCAGCCAAATGGGCCTCGCTGTGGCGGACGGCGACGCATCACAAGGTGCAGATTGTCTGCCTCCAGGAGACTCATTTCTTGGATTCCCATGCACCTGCCTGTACGCACAAAGACTTTCCTACTATCTATACAGCTTCCTGCCCCAAAAAGAGGAAGGGGGTTTTGATAGCGCTCCATAAGTCAATTGACTTCACCCTCATATCTTCCATTGCTGACCCCAACGGGAGGTACCTTATTTTGGTTGGCACCGTAGATGGTTTCACCATGACCATAGCCATCGTTTATGCCCCTAATGTCCGTTAATTACGGTTTCTAAACCGCACTATTAAAACTATCAGAGCTGCCCAGAAAGGCCCTTTGATACTATGCGGGGATTTCAATTTACCACCCGATAGACTTCTGGACACTTCCACCACATCTACCAGACTTCAGATGTCCTTGCAGGGCTTTATCCACAAGAATGAACTGTTTGATGTGTGGTGGTGCCACCATCCCTCTGATATTGAGTTTTCTCACCACTCTGCTGTTCATAACACGTATGCACGTATAGATGTGTTTTTGACTGACAGAGCAATTCTTCAGAGGACCGTGGACTCTGAGATAGTCCCTATCACTTGGTCAGACCATGCTCCCATTACAGTTTCCTTTAATGTTTCCCCCACTACCCACACGTCCAAACCGTGGCGAGCAAGGGCTGATGTCCTTATGTCCCCAGAAAATGCTGAAAGCTTAAGCCGATCTGTGTCGGAGTTCTTCCAAACCAATGTGGGGTCGGTATCGGGATCCGCGGTCCTCTGGAATGCTCACAAGGCATTTGGCAGGGGTGTACTAATGCAGCTACAACATAGAATGAACAAACAAAGGTCAAGGGATATTGACAGGCTCACGCGGGAGATTTTGGGTTTTGGATTTTTGGTAGAATCCAAGAACCAGTCCGCACCTGCAGTGGATCTTAAGCAGAAGCTCGTTGCGCTTAGACAGGAACTTAGGGCTCACTTGTTAGGCTTTTATGAACGTAACCTCCAAAAATCTAAAGCGAAATATTACGCCACCAGCAACAAGGCGGGCAAAATGCTAGCCGCCAAAATAAAAGGCCAACGCATTAAGAGTAGGATTACCTCCATTAATCACCCGACCACGGAAGCTCCACTTCAGGACCCCAGGGACATAGCAAATGCATTTAGCAGCTACTATGATTCCCTTTACAATCTCCAAGCGACTCAACCCTCTTCTCCCATTCCAGAGCTCATAAATGCCTCTCTTTACTCCATCACACTCCCCACCCTGTTCCCCACGCAATTGGCCCACCTTAATGACCCATTCACGGTAGACGAAATAATATCCGCAATTATGTCCCTACCATCCGGGAAGTCTCCTGGCCCTGATGGTATGATTAACGAATATTATAAGCAGCTCAAGGACATTCTGGCCCCTCACCTATGCTCGGTTTTTAATGAGGCTGCTTCGTCGTCCTCATTTCCCTCAGAAATGCTTAAAGCAACCATCATCACACTGCCTAAACCGGGGAAAGATCGTAACACCCCACAAAATTTCCGCCTGATATCACTGTTAAATATGGACGTTAAAATCTATGCCAAGACAGTGGCCACTAGACTAATGACTTACCTGCCGCAGCTCATTCATAAAGACCAAGCTGGCTTTACTAAAGATAGACAATCGGCTGATGCGATCAGACGGCTCAAAAACATCATACACGCCGCCCAGACTTCTAGAATGCCTTCTCTGCTCCTCTCTTTGGATGCAGAGAAGGCGTTTGACAGGGTACACTGGGGATACTTGCGTGAGGTGCTCAGGCGCTTCGGCATAGTAGGCAGAATGCATTCTGCAATAATGGCCTTATACCCCAACCCCTCTGCCCAGGTTCTAGTGGACAACACACTTTCAACACCATTCTCAATCACGAATGGGACGAGACAGGGCTGTCCGCTGTCTCCTCTCATCTTTAACCTAGCTATAGAACCCCTAGCTCAAAAGATTAGGTCAGACCCCAAACTCACTAGGATCTCCGTAGGCTCCCAAGAACATCGCATCAGTCTCTTTGCAGACGATGTCATCCTCATGATATCGAATCCAGCCACTTCCCTACCGTGTATTAAACAAATTCTCACGGACTTCAGAGATATATCTCTGTACAAAGTTAACGAAAATAAATCTAGATCTTGGGGTAGATGGCACTACCAGAAACCTTCTCGAGCGCTCATTCCCGTATAAATGGTCGGACTCTGGTGTGACCTATTTAGGGATTAAGCTTACTAGAACCACTACCAACTTATTCCAGGCCAATTATGCCCCCTTTAAGTCCCAAATGTCCGCTGAACTCCAGTCTCTCTCCAGGTTTGAACTTATTAGGTTTGGGAGGTTGGCGGCCTTTAAGATGTGTACCCTGCCTAAGCTGCTTTACTTATACAGATCCCTACCAATCTCCATTCCCAAATCATATATTAATTCACTCCAAAGCATGGTCTCCAGATACCTCTGGCAGGGCAAACATGCCAGATGTGCAAGGAGTATACTGATGAAATCTACTGCTGTGGGAGGTGCATCCATGCTGAACCTGATGGACTACTATTTGGCTACTCTGCTATCGCAATTGCGAACATTGTTCCAACCGTCCCCTGACAAAATTTGGGGAATAATGGAGCAGGCCGAGACCTCACGCTTCGACCTACGCACCTGGTTATGTAGTAGAAAGCAAGGTGTACATTTCCCCAACTACGTATCACCGACTGTAAAAGCATCGGTATTGGCATGGCTTCACCTGACGCACACCAAATGGAAGAACATACCGATTACTAACATTGTCTTACCGATCACAGGTATTCTTCAGGTAGTCCCTGACATTGACCTGACTGCATGGCATCGATCTCCCCCTATCTGCTTGAACAATTTATATAGAGGTGACACCCTGAAACCCTTCCTAACACTTGCAGGGTAAACTGCACCTGGACCACAAGGAATGGTTCAATTATAGTCAAATCACCTCCTGTAACCCGCAACTATGAGCTAAAATCCTTGTGGGAGCCTGGCATTATCTAACCGCGCCCCAACTAACAGCTAAAGGCATATCGCTTTTTTACCCCCTGCTAGGTGAAAAAGACACGTTTACCAAAACCCGCCCTATCACGAAATAGGAACAAGATCTGGGGGGAACCTTTTCCCCGTCCCAGTGGAAAAAGGCATTAGTATCAAGCTATAAGGCCATGTTGAGTGCATCTCTGAGAGAACTTCACCTCAAATTATCCCTCAGGTGGTATATCACGCCATGCGTGATCGCAAAATTTGCCCTTTCAGCCCGTCCACTTGTTGGAGAGGTTGCGGAGCACAAGGCACTCTTAAACACATCATGTGGACGTGCCCTCCCATCCTTGCGGGAGGAAGTGTTTGCACTGATTTCCAAAACTGTTAAGATTCCAATATTACCATCCCCTGCCTTAGCTCTGCTCCACCTGTCAATTGACCAAATCCCGCTAATATTCCGTAAAATAGTGATTAACATACTACTCGCTACTAAAATCAACATCACTAGACGTTGGAAAGATACACAATCACCATCCCTCTTTGAGGTGATACACACTACCCAAACGCATAAAACATTTGAACTACTAATGGCTCCTTCCCACAAGCGGTATCAAAGAGAGCTACTTTGGTGGAGTCCATGGAAACAATGGTACTCTTTGTATCTTGCCCCATGACTAAATAATCTGTAGACAATACTAGGTTATACCACTAGATGGCACTATAGGTGTTTGAATCCTGGTTCACTGCCTGGAATGTGATATGAAAAGTATTGGTAGTGACTCTTGCTGATGCTGTTAAAGGAATTGTTTCTTCGTTTTTGAATGCATAGTTATGTATTATGCCTGCATTCTTTCCTTCTTTTCTTTCTGTTACCCTGTTTGTTTGACAAAATGCAATAAAAACTATTTGAACGAAAAAAAAAAAAAGTGTTTCTTTCATTTTTTTTGAGCAATGTATTTAGATCTGTTTGCAAATTATGAATGTTTGTTAAACCAACTAGCTATTGTGGATTTACAATATCAGCCATGTATACATCTTTAAAACCTGTAAAAGATCTCTTGGGAAGATGAACATTTTTTTGTTTATGGTTTGGATTATATGTGTGTGTTTATTTCTTTAACTTTTAAGGTAAATTCTGTAATGCTACAAAGTTTTTCTTTTGCATTTTTCAGAACACGTATAAATGAATTCTAATCATACAATCATTTCATATTTTATTGTCATTGGTATCTCAGAAAAACCAGAACTTCAAGTGCCGATATTCTTACTGGTTATTTTAATTTATTTAATCACTCTTGGAGGCAACCTAACCATCCTTCTTCTCATCGGCCTGGACCATCATCTTCACACGCCCATGTATTTTTTTGTGGCCAACTTGTCTGTTGTAGACATCTCATGCTCCACCGTCACTCTGCAAAAAATACTCCTAAGTTTCCTTACAGGAGATAAAAAAGTTCCTTTCGTTGAATGTATGTTTCAGACATATATGTTTGGGTCACTGGCAGGTCATGAGCTGTTCATTTTAACAGCAATGAGTTTTGACAGATATGTGGCCATCTGTAACCCCTTGAATTACCATAAGGTCATGAATCGTAGGACTTGCATAATTTTAGCTTCATTTTGCTGGTTATTGGGTTTTATCCAAACTGTTTCTCTTGTAGCAATAATGGGTAGTTTTACCTGCTACTCTTCCAATGAAATCAACCACTTTTTCTGTGACATTGTGCCAATAATGAAACTGATCTGCAGTGATATCTCGGTGTTGGAAAGAATGTGCTTCGTCCAAGGCCTTTTCCTGATGACCATTGCTCCATTTGTTTTGACTTTCATCCCTTATTATTTCATAATTGTTACCATATTGAAAATCCGCTTTAATTCTGGCCGGCGTAAAGCCTTCTACACATGTTCCTCACATCTGACGGTCGTAGTTCTGCTCTATACAACCTTGGTCAATCAGTATCTTACACCAAGCTCAATCAGCAGCTTGGATTTCAAAAAAATGTTTTCTTTGTTTAACACAGCTATTGTCCCTATGCTCAATCCATTGATTTATAGTTTAAAAAATAAAGATGTGAAACTGTCTATGAAGAGAAGGTTTGGAGGTTGCAAAATGACAAATTAAAGGTTATAAAGAGTTTTATTTATGTGCTGAAGACAGTTAAGGTCTAGCTACAGTGGCCTTCACCACATCCAATTCAGTCCTACCATACCCCTGCACACTTTTCATTAAAAAAAAAAAAAAAAAAAACATGAATACCCTTTTTTACATGGATCTTTAGTCTGGTCCCATGATGTCATAGGCCCTTCTTCATCCGCATCTGTCCTCGGTAGTGGGTGGGTACTAAATGTGCAGGGTTCTGTGAACACAGGATGGCTGGATGACATACCTCCTGGGAGCGAGCCCTTCATGATTTGGCCCACTGAAAATAGGCTGAATTGTGCATGGCATCATTCAATCGGGAGGAAGAGTGCCATCTAGTGATGGAGTCCACTTTCTGAGAGGGACAGGGCTTAAAATAGGGTGAATATTGCACAGAGAGCAGCATTTTTTTAACATTTTTATGGCTAGTTTTTTTTTTTTTTTTTATCAAACTCAAAATGGGTTTTAACTTCTAAAAATGAAATAAGTCGTAATACGTTTGCTATTTACCAACTTGTTGTGTTACAGATACCATGTACAAATCGATACATGTAAAGATTTAATTTTGCTATGTTAAACTTACAATATCAATCATTATTTTTACTACTAAAAGCTTTAAAATGGTGAGGCTAAAACAACTGCAACTGAAGTTTAACATGGCTTGACTTTTGGGCAGCTTTACAAGCTAGAATCATCATATCTCTGATAGCCAAAGTCAGCAAGAGACCTCATCTGCGTTAGGCAGAAGCAAAGATCGTCTGCTCAGGTAGCCATTTGATGTTCCTTCCATACTCAAGCCTTGCCCAACACTGTGGATATAACCAGGAGGCAGCCAAAAAGGACCAGACTACTGGAGAACAGAGGGAGCTGCTGCTTGTAGGTATCTGAATAATGAGTAGAAAGTGGGGATGATAGTTTAAGGTAAATATATATATACATACATACACAGGTTTCTTTTTCTCAGAGAATAGAGAATAGGTGCAGGAACTCTTCCATTTTGATTCACATCTTGCCTCCGCCCCCCTACCCACTTCTGAGCACCATTCCTTGGTTCCACCCCCTACCCCCCTCCCAGTACTGCCCCCTTTAGAGAATTCAGAACCAAGTATCATTTTGTGGTGCTAAATAATTTGTATAGAATTTGTTAATGATAACAAGAAAGGATGTAAAATAGATCCCCTGTAGTCAGCAACAATAGACCCCCCCCCGCAGCAATATGCACCCCCAGCAACAATAGACTCCAAACAGCCAGCAGCAATAGACTCGTCCCTCAACAGTAGATCCCTTTCAAAAATAATTTCCCCCAGCAACAATAGACCCACCCACCCCCACAAAAATAGGTTCCCTCCAGCAAAAATAGATTCACCACCAGGCAGCATCAATAGTCCCCTCCAGCACACCTCAGCACCCTTTTCACACCCCCTCAGCACACACAATCAAGGCTGAAGGTGCCGATACTTCAATCCCCCACGTTCCCGCTGAAAAAAAAGCCCTATTATATATATATATATATATATATATATATATATATATATATATATATATATATATATATACATATTGTGTGTACATATAGCTAGAGCTTATATTATACCCCTATATCATTATCTTTGTACTGTGTGTGTCAAACATCAGCTTAAAGCAAAACAAAGATATTTATGTATATTGCAGCCTATCAATCTTTAAGTGTGGTGGCTGTATTCATTTTCTTTTTTTAGGCTTTTTTACTTTTATTTTCACCTGGTGATCCAGCCAGTAACATACTTCTTGTCTTAGGGTATCTCCACTCAAAACTGAAATGAGCAACAGAGAAATCTACTGACAGCAGAACCGTCAATCCGGGTGGTGTTAGATCACTAGCAAATTTAGATGAACTAACAAATTAAAACCACATTTCAGCAATTATTTTTAAGCCATTTTCCTTTTGGAAAAAGGTTTTACATTAATGAATAAAAGCTAACTATTGTAGTTCACACACCTGTCAGTGTTAAATCGTTTGTCTCGAACCCCTAACTGCTGATTTTGCTGGACAGATTGGTCTGAAAACAGAAGTAGAACAATAGCAGGATTAATGGCTGGGTCAATAGGTGAAAAAAAGAAAAAAATGTTTAAAAAAGAAATGCAGTCACCACATCCAAGGAAAGAAATCAGTTTTATTTCCTTCCACCACAGATGGAAGGAAAGATAATTGCTCGATGCCTCCCACAGCGCTATTGTATTCTGCTAATGAAGGTGGGGGAGGGAGCGTGGGGAGCGCGGGGAGCCTTCCCGGCCGGCAGAATACAATGATTGCTGCTAGCAACTATAGCTGCTGGCAGTAATCACATGTAGAAAAAAATCTGAAAGGCTGGTTGTACCCAAGTTGATCAGCCTGCCCATATGAGGATCGAAATTTGGCTGGCCCCTGCTGAAACAACCGAATTTCGATGTATGCATGGCCAGGCTTAAGAATGGGTAGGCTGCAATCTTATAAATGTTTCTTTTTGGTGTTAATATTACTTAAAAATGTACATCATCAGACTGGCCAATATTATTTCTTCTTTTCAGTAACTATTTCAAATAACTATTTTAAAAGCGCTTCTTAAGCTGGATACACACTATCCAACTTTTGTGGTTAGATTTCCTTCAGATTTACCTTTTCCATGTAGTGCAAGGGCCTGCCAGATTGCATACAAATTGAAAGTGTTTAGGTTTGACCTCATATTATATGGTTTTGGTAAGTCTAAAGGAAAAAGTCTTCAAAAAATCTTATAGTGTGTATGGCCCATAACTCTTTTTCACCCTATCCAATAAAAACCTTTTTTGGTAGAGTCCCAATTTCATTTGCAAAAAGTATGTTTTATATATATAAATGCACATTTGTGTCAGTATTTATGAAACTGTGTCAAAATAATTGACAAACTAATTAAGAAGAATGGAATATGAACTCAGATTGAGCCTGCCTGGTACTCAGGGAATTAATTAAGGTTACAAGATTAATTAATATACAGCAATATTCTTCAGAATTCCACTGTGCATCATTAATCGAACATGGAAAAGAAACTGCACACACATCCTTTTCTCATTCATTGAATATTTTTTTTTTTTTAATGGAATCCTATGCCTGTGTGAGAAATGGTCTAGATTTATGGAAAAAAATGGTCTAGATTTAATTGAGAAGATAATTACAACTCCACATAATTTTTTTTCCCCATCAGAGGTCAGAAAAAAATAAAATCCAGCACAAATCCTGATGATATTATTGACTATGTTTAAAGCAGGCTTTTTATTTATTTTTAATTTTTTTTATAAATGCTTGAATTTGATATAGCCTTATGGATGGACTTTCTTATGAATGTACATTAATGTTTTAGAAACCTATAGATAGTTTGCAAACATACTGTATGACTATATTTGTCCTGGTCATCTTGGATAATCAATTCCACACCCCCATGTCCTTTTTGCTGACCTACCCGTTGATAGTGGACATGTCTTCCTTTATGGTCATGCTACACCTAATCCTAGTACATTTTATCAAACAAGATGATGCCATAGGAATCCTTGCATTTATGATGCAGTAATATATATATTTTTTGGATTAAAATCAAGTAATTATTTGTTTACCAATAGCCAGGAGTTTTGATCAATATGTGGCTATTTGTAAGTCCTAAACTATTACTTGATCATGAATTATAGAACCTGTTTTGTACTAGCCTAATTTTGTTGGATATAATGGTTCATACAAATTATCTCCTTTTCTGTCACAAATAGCTGATATATTTTGTTGAATGTAGACAATCAAAAATCGGCGCTAATTCGTGAATATATGCAATAAACTGATAAATGATGCAAAAGCAATATGATGAATATATTAGTGCACAAAATAGCAAACATGCACAAAGGACCTGAAATGCATGTAAAAATGAAGAATCACTGATCTCAAAACAAGTGATGGCATACAATAATAAATGCAGAAAACGTGACCAACAAAAACAAAAGTGGGTGCACAGATCAAAAAAAAATATATAATATCCAATAAATGGTGAGAAATTAGGTGCCCTAATCCTGTAAAGGGCATATCGCTGTGATGTACAGAAAGTGCTGCAACGCTACTAACATTTACAAAAAAAAATTGAAGGTAAATGATAATATATTCAGGCAATTGAAAGATATTGTACTGTATATTGTATTGTGTATGGTACCATCTGCTGAATGAATATCATTCAGGGGCTTATAGACCTCATATAATCCAGACCAGTGATTCTCAACCTTTTTTCAGTCAAGGCACACTTGACACTTGCCATGTGGTCACGCCCTCTCACGTCACAGCTTCAGACTGTCCATCTCCGCCTCTTCATCAGCGAGATACCGCGGGATTTAAAGTCCCGCTGTCAATCAATTTGTGGATGCTTTTAATGCAATTTTTCTGCTGTATTATGTAAGTGCATTGCATTAAGGCGGGTATGTATGGTTCAATAAAAGTTTGTACAAGTTACACTATGAGCTGTCCTTCCCCCTTTTTGCATGAATGTGGTCCCTGCTCACCTATACTCATCCGGTGAGGATTTTATGGTCGATTGTCTGGTGATTGAGGATCTGTGATCCCTACTATATCTATCCGTGTGGAGGGGAATTACCAGGAGATCTGTGCCAGTTGCCTGTGATTATGAGATTTATGGCTATATGGTGAGTGCATTTCTTAAGGGGAGAGGATTCCACAAAGTGTGGTGACGGCTCTATATCTTGGTCTGCCTGTGTGTTTCCACCACTGTATTGATTCTATCTGGTGTTGTCTCAAGATATGGACTAATATAGTCCTGTGCATGGACTACTATATAGACTCTATACTTACATATTTAAAACTCACCTATTTTATTAGCGCTGCTAATGTTAGTTCTTCTTCGGGAGTTCTAGCATAATTCTGGAATGAGTTGGATGCATTCGGAATACTAACTGCAAATAAATTGCGCAAAATGTCTGCAGAGCAAAGACAAATGGCGGAGTGCCTGTTGTTACAGGTACTGAATAAAGGGGTAAGAGGTGATATTACTAGCAAGACCTGCATTTCAGAATATCCAGCCCCTGCTCCACCACCTTCACCTCCACCAACATCACATTGGCAGTATCCTGCACCTGATGGACCAAGCTCATTATGGTCCCATGTTTACCACTTCACAAATTTGTAATTTTTGGATTTGTATGTGCTGTTTTCATTGGTTTTGGTTTATTGTAGATGTAGCAGCCTACATGGTAGGTGCTAGGTAAAAGCATAGTGGGCCTTGGCTGCTTAACAGCAGGGCCATGATTTTCAGCTGGGCTGTCATGTCTCCCAGGTGTGGCTGCTGAGAGGGGAGTCTCCCCACTGGCTCCATGAGAGGATTTTCATTGGGCAGTGGAGGAAACCCAATCAGGGGCTCATTCAGGCCTGTATCTACCCCAGAAGGCAGATTCTGCCACAGAGGATTCTGGGAGTGGGTATAAGTTTGAGGGGAACACATGACGCAGCATCTTTGGTGGGAAGCAGAGTCCCAGGAGGAAGGATACGGCTGTCTCTCCTCCTGCCAGAAGGATCAGGTGTCTCGGGTGGCTGCCTGAGAGTCCAGAGAGAGAGCTGAGTTGAGCTGCAGAGAGGATCCGGTGTGCCGAGGACCAGTGGAGATAGAGGGATTCAGTTCCAGGAAAGCATGCCAAGTTCGTAAGTACTGTGAATTGCCCCTGAGGGTCTGCCTGAAACGTAGAGGGGACCATTCCGGTGAAGGTCCCAGGGATCCGGGAGCCAGCTAGTGTCAAGGGGGGTGCCTAGTGAGAGGACCGGGAAGTGTCAGAGGGGGTGCCTAGCGAGAGGACCCTGAGGTGTCAGAGGGGGTGCCTAGCGAGAGGACCCTGAAGTGTCAGAGGGGGTGCCTAACGAGAGGACCCTGAAGTGTAGAGGGGTGCCAGCGGCTGGGCCCTGAAGGGTTAAGTGTACAGTGTTAAGGGTTGCAGCAGCACAAGCAGTTACAAGGAGCTACCTCAGTCAGTAAAGGGCTGGAGGAAGCTGTTCACTGGACCTTTGAGCTAAACAGAGTGTCAGGAGTCAAATGTCCTACAGTCCTGGATCTTCTAAATTAACCTAAGTATTAAAGTCGAAGTTCCAGCACAGTTCAGCAGAACAGTATCTTCAAGTGCCAGGGAGCGTTGGCCGGCATTCAGCTGGCGTCAAGACAGCGCTAACAGGCATTTTTCTGTACAGTGTCCCTTGTTCACTTGAAAAAGCTACTTATGTAGCGAAACATGTCGTTGTGGCAATCGGGTAGCTCTGCAGAAGCAAGTGAACTCCGTCCTCCACCTCCCCCGGCCTCCAGCTGATCCCTTTGCCGGTTTCGTATGGGTATCCGGCTGACAGCGGTGACGTCATCAGCGTGCGACCTCTCGGCACTCACAGCGAGCACTGGGGAAGCACAGCGTGGGCTCCGGTCCAGATAGCGGCCGCACATCGGACCGTTTGAGCCCCCATCCCTGCTGGGATCCGCTCCTCTTGTCTATCCACCTACGCTGCTTTTTTCTCTCCAGCTACCAGCCTCCTCCCTCCTTTGGGACTGACATCAAGGATTCTTGCTGAGGCAGCGGTGACACCCAGAGGCTTTATGGATTGGTAGGAGGATTTATATTATTTGATTTTAACATATACACTGCTTCTTCATTGTGGATTTATACAATAAACTTTTATTGGACAGCATACCTATGTCTCTTTTGGGGTTAAATATCAGCAATTAATACACTTGAGCGCCATCCTTCAATTTTTTCTTTATTACATTTATAAGCTATCCAACGTATAGGATTGGGCGAACAGTGTTTTTATGGACAATTTGTACATGTGTGCACTTTTCACACATTTCAGGAGATCACTTTTTGGAGTAGCGCCAGAACTCTTTTTTTGAGTGTAGACTTTTTATACCCATTGTACATGTATGTGTGTGTATATATATATATATATATATATATATATATATATATATATATAGATAGATAGATAGATAGATAGATAGATAGATAGATAGATAGATAGATAGATAGATAGATAGATAGATAGATAGATATGTATATATATATATATATATATATATGAACATATATTCAAGCCCGGACTGGCCATAGGGCAGACCAGTATCTGCCCGGAGGGCCGGGGCCACATGTAATTTTGGGTCCCTTCCGGCTCCCAAGGCAGCTTCTTGGACAGGCCTTGCTCACTTGCCGCCGGCCTCTATGCTATCGATTCCATGGCTGAGGCCAGCACAGCTCACTGCGGCCGGCTCCACGGTCATCCAGCCTCCTCTTTAGCTCAGGGGGGCGGAAATTAAGGGGGGCAGGTGACTGGGAAGGGGGGAAGCTGGAGGAGACCCCTTCTGCCTGATGTCGGGAATGGTATCTCTGCAGCCGCAGACACCACCAGGGCCTGCAAAGTAAGTGATACTATGCCAGCCTTTGCAGAACAAAACACAATTTTTAGATGATTTTTGATGTGTGAGTTTGGTAACTGTCTCTCTTTTAGACAGTGGGTGATGCATGCTCTGAACACAGGTTAACTGATGGCATCAGACTGTGGGAGAGAGGAACAATTCTTGGGCCTTGCATTTTTTTAACACTGCACTGCACTTACCCAGCCAGTACTAAATATACCACAATTAAAAACACACACACACACATGATCCCCTCCCTTTGGAGACTGGGCCACAGGGCAATATTCTAACATGATAATGACCCCAAACACACCTCTAAGGCTGGCCATACATGTCCAACTTTTGTCAGATCTACCACAAACCACATAATGTGAGGTCAAAGCTAAACAACACATTCACTTGTATCCAATTAGGCAGGCTTTCGTACTACATACTTGAAGGTAAATTTCAAGAAAATCTGACAGAAAACTGAAAGAAAATTGTATCATGTATGGCCAGCCTAAGAGGACCACTGCCTTGCTAAAGAAGCTGAGGATAAAGGTGATGGATTGGCCAAGCATGTCTCCAGACCTAAACCCTATCGAGCATCTATGGGGCATCCTCAAATGGAAGGTCCTCAAATGGAAGGTGGAGGAGTGGAAGTTCTTTAACATCCACCTGCTCTGTGATGTTGTCATGGAGGAGTTTAAAAGGACTCCAGTGGCAACTTGTGAAGCTCTGGTGAACTTCTTGCCCAAGAGGGTTAAGGCAGTGCTGGAAAATAATGGTGGCCACACAAAATATTGGCTCTTTGGGCCCAATTTGGACATTCTTACTTAGGGGTGTACTCGCGTTTGTTGGCAGCGGTTTAGACATCAATGTTTGTGTGTTGAGTTATTTTGAGGGGGCAGCAAATTTCCACTGTTATACAAGCTGTACACTCACTACTTTACATTGTAGCAAAGTGTAATTTCTTCAGTGTTGTCATATGAAAAGATATAATAAAATATTTACAAAAATGTGAGGGCTGTACTCACTTTTGTGAGATACTGTATATACTGCGTTAAACCTACAGCAAAGTACGGATATATACTGCGTTAAACGTCCATTAATGCATGAATATATACTGAGTTAAATGTGCAGTAATACACTGATATATGCTGCGTTAAACGTACAGAAACGCACTGATATATACTGGGTCAAACATGCAGTAACACAAGGATATATACTGCGTTAAACGTACAGTAACACAATCATATTTGCTGCGTTAAATGTGCATAACACACGGATATACCCTGCATTAAACGTGCAGTAACGTACGAATGTATATTGCGCTAAATGTGCAGTAACACACAGGTATATACTGCGTTAAACGTGCAGTAATGCACTAATATATACTGCAGGAAATCTGCCCTAAAAAATTAAACAGACACTAAAGTAAAAATGAATAGTCACACTATACTCACAAAACTGACACTAAAGTAAAAATTAATGATTACACTACACTTACACTGAACTATCACTAGAGTCACACTAAACTGATATTCTACACTAGGGATCGCCTGGATTTTCGATTTGAACGTAAGTTTGACTCGAACATCGGGTGTTTGTGTGTTCGCCGGTCAAGTTCACCCGCCAATGAGCACCCCATAATGCATTGCAGGATTGCAGTGCATTAAGTGCTTGTGATTGGCCAAAGCATGCACCTGACCTGTATGCTTTGGCCAATCACAGCGCAATGTCCTGTCAGAGCCATGATTGGCCAAAGGCAGGGTGCCTTTAGCCAATCATGGCTCAGGGGCTAAGTCCATGCCCCACATTATATAAAGCTGCTTCTTACACGCCAGCCATGTATAGTGTGTGATAATAGAGCTTAGGCAAGTAGTTATTGGATAGTGTGTTGAGTTAGTTTAAAGCAGCCAGTGTAGTGTTCAGGTTATACCCCACTTTTAAAATGTATAGGTATGTTGTAGTCCTGGGTCCCCTCTCAGTGCTCCCCAAGTTTTATGTTCCTGTCACTTATAGTTCGTGAGTAGTGCCATGTCAAGCTGACCAATATTTGCCATAGACGCCAATGTTAAAGACGGGGAGCAGTGCCATGCTAAGGTGACCAATATTTCCCATAGATGCCAATGAGCGCTGAAAGCTAAAAATTGGTCTAGGCAGGAAGAGGGTGAAAGTGCCCTGTATTTAAATGGTTAAAGGGAACCCTATGACAGAATAAAAAAAAAAAACGTCATGGAGTCCCCCCAAAATCTATACCAGGCTCTTCGTGTCTGATACATATTTTAAGGGGAACTCCATGCCAAAATGTAAAGAAAAAATGGCGTTGGGTCCCCCCAAAATCCAAACCAGACCCTTATCCGAGCATGCAGCCTGGCAGGCCAGGATGGGGGGGGGCGAGCGAGTGCCCCCCCTCCTAAACCATACCAGGCCGCTTGCCCTAAACATGGGGAGGGTGCTTTAGAGTGCCCCCAAAGCATCTTGTCCCCATGTTGATGGGGACAAGGGCCTCTTTCCAACAACCCTGGGCTGTGGTTGTGGGGGTCTGCGGGTGGGGGGCTTATCGGAATCTGGAAGCGCCCTTTAACAAGGGACCCCCAGATCCCGCCCCCCCATGTGAATGGATATTGGGTACATCATACCCCTACCCATTCACCAAAAAAGTGTACAAAAAAATAAACACAAAAGACAGTTTTGGAAAAATCCTTTATTCAAAAAAAAAAAAAATAGTGTCCCCTGATGTAAATCCATTTATAGGCAAGGGGCAGGGCCACCCATTTACAACACCCAGTGGCACCGCCCCCTTCTGGTGTCACGTGATTTCAGACGGGGTGGTCCCTCCGGGTGATGGAACCGGGTGGCCTCGCCCCTTGCCTAAAGAAAAAAGAGTTGTCAAAGCTCAAGAGTAGCCTCTGAAGAGGTGAAGCATCTTTGAATTTTTTCTATTTTTTGGGTGCGGTGAGCGTCGTGATTGACAATGGATATACATCGAGGGACACTATTTTTTTATTTTTGAATAAAAGACTTGTCAAAAACTGTCTTTTGTGTTTATTTTTTTTGTACACTCATTTTCTTTTTATGGCAATAAATGGCATATAAGCCTTAAAATGAGGGCTACACTCATTTTTTTATCTGTATTGCCGGGAGCCGACAATACATTGCAGCCGCGAGCAAGTTTAAATTATATTTTTTCCTTTAGATATGTCAGTATGGACTCTGGTGCGGCTGCTTTGATGGGCATTGATGGGCACTGATGAGGCTAAGCTGATGGGTACTGGTGATGCTGCGTTGATGTGCACTGATGAGTCTGCACTGATTGGCACTGGCAAGGCTGCATCGATGCATTTTTTTTTGTTAAACCTTCTTTGTTTCTATTAACATTAAATGATGTTACCACATTGTATCATATTTGTCTTGCTTCATAACATCAATATCCATTATAAAACCAGGTGGGCATGGAGAGTGAGCTGATTCAGTGGTTCAATGGGCCACTTGACTGGACTTGCCCCCAGGCCTAAGACTGCCAGCCCTCCCCTGATGACCATCATACTTTATATGAGCTTGTTAGACATTCCAATCCAAACATTTGGAGTTGATTTACCTACCATTTACAGATATAACAGCCTCTGCTATTCTGGAACGAAAGAAAACAATTTGAGGTGCTGTAATAAAATGTTCTAAGTGCTAAATAAATAAATAAAAAATTATATATAAATATTAAAAGAAGTTCAATTAAAAAAAAAATAAGATCATATGATTGCGCAATATCGTTTGATGTTTATTGACAACAATCCTAAACAATAATAGAACACTCACATTTAAAAGTGCCACTATCGGCACATTTTCGTTATCACGAAATGCATTGAGGTTGGTCCAGAGGCTATCACTTGTGGTTCTTCATTTCCGCTCCCTGATTGGAACACACCTTGGAACGCACGCTGTAATCGAGCAGCGTTCAGACACATTTCTTTGGCTGGTCAAATGTGCCGATAGTGGCACTTTTAAATGTGAGTGTTCTATTATTGTTTAAGATTGTTGTCAATAAACATCAAACGATATTGTGCAATCATATGTTCTTAATTTTTTTGGGGATATGGCTTAACCAATTTTGACTGGTGGACAAGCTTATTATGATTTCTGGTGAGCCCAGGGGGGCCAGTAATCAAAAGTACATCATCCATGTAAGAGGCTATCTGATAGCTATAGAGCAAGCTGGGTCCTGGAGGCCCTCAGCTTTCTGGTGAGTTACCCTCACACTAACGGGTGAAGGAAAACAAAAGCACAAGCACTTTATTAGCAAGAGTATTTGCAAAGCACCTTGTCACTGTTGTGGTGCAATACTTTCACAGGATGAACTTTTGCGCTTTATAAATTAATTGGACTTTTTTTTTAATATTTATATATCATTATTTATTTATTTAGCACTTAGCACATTTTATTACGACGCCTCAAATTTTTTTCTTTTTATATTTTTTTTTTGGAGTTTCCAAAAAAACTCATGGCAGCTGTATCTATTTATTGTATGTAAGAATTTTACTTTTTCAATTACCCCACTGGGAGGCGCCATTTCTTGTTTTTGTGTGTACTATTCTGGAAAGGCTTTTCACAAAAAGAGTAAGGTTGTAGAATTAATTTATCCCTATATATTTCAGTAAGATTTAGATCAGTGTTTTGTGCAGGCCACATGAGTTTCTTTATTCCAAACCATGTCTTTATGGACCTGACTTTATGCACAGGGGCTCAGTCACAGCCTTCCACAGACTGTTGCCACAAGGCTGGAAGTGCTCAGTTGCCTACAATGTCTCTGTATGCTATTCAGCCCTCAAAAATTCCACTCGCCTGCTCGCATTTTGCGAGTGGAATGATGAGGATGGCGAGTAAGGGCTGTGCTGTATGGGGAATGTATTAGTGCCTTCCGCCGCCATTCACAGCGTAGACTGCATTCTTCTTCAGAAAAAGTTGGAACCGGGGCGCAGAGCAGTGTGCCCTAAGCCCACCCATTGTGTGACAATAGCGAATGAATATTCGCTATTGTCACACGGATCCTCCTCCTGATCCTCCTCCTGGCCAATCAGGAAGCGGGTCCGAGACCCGTTTCCTGATTGGCCGAAAGGCGAACAATTGCCATTGGCCAAGGAGGAGGAGGAGGGAAACGCGGAGGATTGAGGAGAAGCCGCTGCTGCATCAGGTAAGTGCACGCTGGTCTCTCTGCACGCTGTGGTCACTCTGCATTTAAGAGGGCATGCGGTGGGCACTCTGCATTGAAAGGGGGGCACGTTGTGGTCACTCTGCAATGAAAGGGGACACGCTGTGGTCACTCTGCATTTAAGGGGGCACGCTGTGGGCACTCTGCGTTGAAAGGAGGCACACTGTGATCTCTCTGCATTGAAGGGGGCACACTGTGGGCACTCTCCATTGAAAGGGGGCACACTGTGGCCACTCTGCATTTAAGGGGGCATGCTGTGGGCATTCTGCATTGAAAGGGGGCACACTGTGGTCACTCTGCATTTAAGGGGCGTGCTGTGGGCACTGCATTGAAAGGGGGCACGCTGTGGTCACTCTGCATTGAAAGGGGACACACTCTTGTCACTCTGCATTTAAGGGGGCACGCTGTGGGCACTCTGCATTGTAAGGGGGCACTCTGTGGTCACTCTGCATTTAAAGGGGCACACTGTGGGCACTCTGCATTGAAAGGGGCATGCTGTGGTCACTCTGCATTTAAAGGGGGCACACTGTGGTCACTCTGCATTGAAAGGGGACACACTCTTGTCACTCTGCATTTAAGGGGGCACGCTGTGGGCACTCTGCATTGTAAGGGGGCACTCTGTGGTCACTCTGCATTTAAAGGGGCACACTGTGGGCACTCTGCATTGAAAGGGGCATGCTGTGGTCACTCTTCATTTAAAGGGGGCACACTGTGGTCACTCTGCATTTAAGGGGGCATGCTGTGGGCACTCTGCATTGAAAGGGGGCATGCTGTGGTCACTCTGCATTGAAAGGGGGCACACTGTGGTCACTCTGCATTGAAAGGGGGCACACTGTGGTCACTCAGCATTGAAAGGGGGCACGCTGTGGTCACTCTGCATTGAAGGGGCACGCTGTGGGCACTCTGTATTGAAAGGGGGCACGATGTGGTCACTCTTCATTGAAAGGGGGCAAGCTGTGGGCACTCTGCATTGAAATGGGGCATGCTGTGGTCACTCTGCATTGAAAGGGGGCACGCTGTGGTCACTCTGCATTGAAAGGGGGCACGCTGTTGTGAATTCTGCATTGAAAGGGGGCATGCTGTGGGCACTCTGCGTTGAAAGGGGGCACACTGTGGTCACTCTGCATTTAAGGGGGCACGCTGTGGTCACTCTTGATACTGTTAAAGTTGTTGTTGTTGTTAATATTTTTTTGTAACTTAATTCTGAATAAAACATTTAACAGTGTAATTTTGTGAGATATTTTACGAGGGCGTGTTTAGGGGCGGAGCAGGGTAGGGTTTGGGTGGGGCAACAAGTGGCGAGTAACTCTCAAGGCTTGGCTAGTAGCTCATGACTTGAAATTTTGAGCCCTGTGCTATAGCATTAACAATATGCTTCACTGCAAACACTTGAACTCAGTATCTTTAAGGGGGCTCCACATAATTTGGCCATATAGGTATGTTCAACAATCTCATATAATCAACCTCATATAGGTGTCAGGTGCCTACACACCTATGGACAATTAGTGTATAATGATGAATGTAGCAGGAGCTGCCTGTTTATATAAATAAAGCTGCTATGTGTACTATTATTATTATCTACTTTATCAGACAGTCTATTATTGTGATATGTAAGCAAATGTTGTTTTTTTTAAATCAATATGTATACAAAGCTTCTAATCCTTCCTGGATATTTAATTAAAAAAGGTTTAAGATGGAGTTCAACTTTATTTTCCAAAAGACAACTTTCTATATTTACTCTACAACTACAACTATATGTATATCAATATAACTGACTAATTAGGAAGAATGACATATCAGCTCAGACTGAGCTTTCCTGGAATCTGGGGAATTAATTAGAGACAGCAAAAGTGACTATATATACAGGTATGTTATTCAGAATTTTACATAGAATCATTCATCTACTATGGAAAAGAAACTACACACACAATTTGTATTCACTTAACACTTCTTTTTTTTTTTCATTTAGCTGATAGCTACAATTAAACATTGGATTCATATTTCCTTTGAAAGTGATAACAAATCCTTTAAGCAAAAAAAAAATATTTATTATTGACAATTTTTAAAAGTAAACTTTTTTTTTGTATTCTCATGAAAGTGATCAATTTAATTTAAGTAAGGATATCAATAGAGTATGTTTTTTTTTATCAATTCATGTTAATGTTTTAAAAACCTATATGAAGTTTATATTTGTAAATGTAAAATTATATTTGATCATTTCCTCTAAAGACTGGTTTAGCAGTATGGCAGAGTAATTGTTTTTTTACTGTTCCTCTCAGTCAGTGCAATTATATTGATATTACAATCAATCATTTGTGGTCAGTGAATATATTGAAGTCAGTGCATATGTAGGAGCAGCAAGGAGGTATCAGTGATTCAACTCTGATAAATGCATATCGTGGGATAAAGAAGTCTATGGATTACATTACTTCATGTACAGTACCTGTTAAGATGCCTCCACAGAGACCTTCATGCACAGTATACTAAAAACAGAACTGCATAAAGCTGCATTTTTGCCTCTGAAGTCCAGTTAAAACATTTCTAAGCATTTTTATTTGATTGAAATGATTGTTGTAAATCAGACACATGCTACATATTTTATCATCAAAGGAATATCAGAAGCCCCTGAGCTGCAGGTACCGATCTTCCTTCTGGTTCTTATTATATATATCATCACTCTTTGTGGTAATATGACCATATTTGTCCTGGTCAGCTTGGATCATCACCTCCACACTCCCATGTATTTCTTCCTCGCCAACCTATCTATTGTGAACATGTCTTCTTCTACAGTCACCCTACATAGGATCCTAGTAAATTTTATCACACAAGATAATACTGTTGGAATCCTTGCACTTATGATGCAGTGTTACTTTTTCGGGTCATTATCAGGCATTGAATTATTTATCTTAACAGCCATGGGCTTTGATCGATATGTGGCTATATGTAAGCCTTTGAACTATCAATTGGTCATGAATTTTAGAACTTGTAATGTGCTAGCTTCATTCTGTTGGCTGTTTGGTTTTTTACAAGTCATTCCTTATCCTGTCCTAATTGCTAATATCTCTTGTTACTCATCCAATGAAATCAACCACTTTTGCTGTGACATTGCTCCTGTAATAGAAATAGCTTGCAGTGATGTCTCTGTTTTGAACACCCTAACCTTTATACAAGGGATAATTGTATTTACCATCACTCCATTTTGCCTTACATTTATTTCCTACCTTTTTATAATTATCGCTATACTAAAGATACCTTCCAATTCTGGTAGACGTAAAGCCTTCTACACATGTTCATCACACCTCACGGTCATCGCACTGCTATACATGACTCTGATTTTACAGTATCCAATACCAAGTAACGGCTTGGGCCCAACAAAATTTTTCTCCTTATTTAGTGTTGCTATTGTTCCCATGCTGAATCCATTTTTATATAGCTTAAAAAATAAAGATGTGAAGTCAGCTTTTAGAAGAAGGGTGAGATAGAAACAACTTTACTATGAACACAATCTCCAGTAAACATAATATTTACTTACACGTCTTTTTCTTTTTTTATATCTTTATTGCATTTTATTAAGGTATAAGTAAACTTTTATGAACTCACATATTAGTGACAGGCTAAATGTCTTACAATACTTTGTAGCACCCTTCTCGTATAGGATGCTAGGCAAATTTAGTATGGCTTGCTCAGGGAAAGCTAAGACTGTTTGCCTGGGTCTGTTTATGGTTTCACAGGTCGTGGATGTAAATGTTTCCCCCTGCCTCTGTGTAGAGTTTAGGGCAGAAAATATATATATTCAATCTGAATATTTGCCATGCTTTGGCCAATCCATTGGGAGTTGTGCCCAGTAGATGTCCAGAAAGGTGGTAAATAGGCTGGACCTGTGCAGACTTGTCTTCCCCTGTATGGTAATGGTTTGTGAGCTTCAGAAGGCTATTTGCCCCTGGAGAACTTCTGGACGGGAGGCTGGACTACTTCCCAAGAGACTGAACCTATTGGCTTATCCTGTGTCAGGATTTGTGAGTAGAGCCTTTATCTGTGATGGGAACTATTTCATGGTCCCCATCTGTGAAGCTACAGACTGCTTCAGTTCAGTCTGCTAAACCTCTTTGATATTCTTTAAACAATGTTATGGTCTTCTGCAGTGAGCTATTAGACCGCTTCAGTCTGCTAGACTACCCCATGGTCCCCAGGAGTGAGAGATAGACTGTGTTACCTTGCTGCTTGTAAGAAAAGAGTGTCCTTGGATCATTTTGTCTTGACTTATTGGTGTAATCCATACCCCATTGTCCCTCTCCTATTAAAGTTTTATAAGCAATACATCTTAAAAAGGCATTCCCTAGAATATTTAATAAGCTGAATGGACTCTGCTGCCAGGGTGACTGGTGGTCTCTGTACTGTTTTGAGAAGAACCAGTTAATTACAGTGGGGTTAGTGCTGCAACTTCAGTCTGAGTTAATGGCCAGACTAGTATGTATGACAGACAGGATACCCTATTGTATTGCAGAAGTCAGTAACAGGCCCAACTCTATGTTAGACATTCATATTATCATTTAGGTGTTGCTGCAAAAAAATAATGAAGAAGCAATCGAACAATGGCATCATGGGAACAGACCCCCATCTGTGAAAAAGACAGCGGGAGATAAGTGGAAAGTATTAAAGCATAAAAGCAAATTTTAACCCAGGAACAGAAATGTCATCTATTGCATCTTACCAGTCCTTAGAGGTAGTGGCTGCATTATTTTTCTTTTTTAAGGCCCTTTCCCTTTTTTTTCACCTGGTGATTAATACACTTCCTGCTCTATGATGACAAGACTGTATTTATGGAGGAGCAATTTTGTCTCCCTAGAAAGGAATTTTGTTAGGACTACAGAACATCCCCCCATCCCCAAAACATAGCATGAGATGTTCTGTTATCAAAAAGAGTTTGCACAAATGCTAACTGACAAGGGTTCAGCCCCGACAGAGATCATAGGACGTTATCAGCTCACTTGGTTTTTGGCAGCACCACAGGTACATTTTTTTATGCACCTAATAAAATATAAAACTTTTAATCAAGTGTTTAACAAACTAAAAGTGAGCAAATAAATTAATTGTTAGGGTCAGGGTCATCATTACAGATCATGGGGCCCCACAGCAAAAACTTGATGGGGCCCCCCAGTGACATCCTTACTGTCATTGATCTTAATATAAAGTATGTTTAAATGAAGGAATATTATGACATAACTGTTAGTGCTCCTGAACACAATTACACTATAAGCCTAATAAAAATGTATTTAAATTGTTTTGCTTTGTTTTTTGCCCATTTTAGCTGAGGAAACACTTTGGGATTTTTAAAGCCTGATGAAGCCTTTATTTGACATACAGGATTAATTTCAGTGCTGTACTTAAAAGGCTAGATAACCTTCAGAATAAGGCTGCCTATGCAGATAAAGGGGGGGGGGGGTCTGTAGATAAAAACAAACAGCAAAGCTCTGACTAAGGTCAAATAATGCCCTTGCTATAGGTGTAGGCATTTTATTTACCTCTTAAAGCCTGACTGGAATACTCTCAGGACATTGTTAGGATGTTGCTAAGTGAGGCCTAGCCATCACTGCTCACATCCACCATCACAGGAGCGAGCTCTCGAATCTGAGCTTAGAGCTACTTCGTCAGGGGAGAGAAAGAGTATGTGAGGGGGTTTGAATCAGAGAAAGAGCTCACTCCTGTGATAGAGGAGGTGAACAGTATAGATTAGGCCTCACTTAGCAACGTCCTTGCAACGTAATTAGAGTATTCCAGTCAAGCTTGGGTAGGCAGACATCTCAAGTCCCCCGCAAGTCGCGGGAGTCTCCTGCTTTCCGCCCTGAGCTCACGGACACCCGCAAGCTCAGGGCAATATCCCGGCTGTCAGTGTCAGTGAGTGTGAGTTATCTCAGTCTCAAGCCTGCAGTGTGTGAGAACGGAGTTGCTACAACCTTTGTAGGTCCAGCTCACGGCGGAGTGATATCAAATGCACTCCGCCTATGGGAGGAGCAGCAGAGAGGAAGCAGCGGCTTTGCTCTCTACTTCAGCCGCATGCTTCCACTCCAGGAGGCAGTTTGGCGCGCGCCATCGGATCGGCCACAACACTGACTGACTGCACAGAGAGACCTCGCCAGGCATTTGTATGTATTTATTACCTCCTCAAACCGACTGTGACCTAACCCAGAGGCCAGCACCAGTGACCAAGGCCAGCACCACAGTGACCAGGCCAGCACCACAGTGACCAGGTATACTGATTACATTTCATTTCATTATTCTCTGTGTGGTTGTGTTAAATTGGGAAGGGGGGGCGCGGTGTGCGTGGGGGGGGGGGTGCGGCGGTGCGAAGTGCCACCTCCCTGAAATAACTTTGCCACCTCCCTGAAATTAGTTTTTGCAGGTTGGGATGTCTGGGTAGGTATGTAAAAGGCCTACACATACAGTATTAAAATGGCATTATTCAACTTTAGTCAGAACTGTACACTTTGTTTTTATCTACAGGTGCCCCTGATCTGCAAAGGCAGTTTTTTGATAAAGGTGAACTAACTCTTTAACTGCTTGCCGACCGCCAGCAGTACATATACTGCGGCAGGTTGGCTCTGCCCCACAAAACGGCATTACTGTACGCCACTTCGCGGGACCGCGAGTGGGAGCGTGCACACGCCCATTCACCACAGGGGGGAGCCAATCAGCGGGTCCGGCGGCCGTGATTGCCGCCGGGAACCCTCGATCGCTCCCCATGGAGACTAAATGGCAGTCTGCTGTTGTAAACACGGCAGACCACTGTTCTGTCAGTAATGAACACAGGGATCCTGTGTTCCTCTTATTTAGGAACACAGGTCTCTATGTTCATCCAGTAAATACACCCCCCCCCACAGTTAGAAAGCACCTCCTAAGGAGACATTTAACCCTTTGACTGCCCTGGTGTTAACCCCTTCCCTGCCAGTGTCATTATTACAGTAACAGCTCATATTTTTAGCACTGATTACTGTAGTAATGTCACTGGTCCTCCAAAAAGGGTAAAAAAAGTCAGTTAGGTGTCTGATCTGTCTGGCGCAATGTCGCAGTCCCACTAAAAATTGCTGATTGCCGCCATTACTAGTAAAAAAATTAAAAATAAATAAGAATTACATAAATCTTTCCCCAAGTCTTTAGACGCGATAACTTTTGCGCAAACCAATCAATATACACTTATTGGGATTTTTTTTTACCCAAAATATGTAGCAGAATACAAATTGGCCTAAAATGATGAAACATTTAGATTTTTTTATTTTTTTTGTTGGGAATGTTATATAGCAAAAAATATTGTTTGTTTTTTTTTTGGGGTGGGGGGGTTCAGAATTGTCGCTCTTTTTTTAGTGCAAAAAAATAAAAATCACACAGGTGATCAAATACCACCAAAATAAATCTCTATTTGGCAAATTTCCAGGTAAAGTAACGCAGTGCTGTATCGCAAGAAATGGCCTGGTGATTAAGGGAGAAAACCTTCCGGTCTAAAAGTGGTTAATAATAGAGAGAAGAGTTCCAACCGTGGGCCAATATTGCCTTCAAGTTGTCAGCTCTATGGCTGGGTCCCAGGCAGCCAAAAGCCTATTGAATTATAGTAAATGCCAGAGTTTGACTGTATACTTGCAATGCTTTATTCATAAATATGACAAGTTTATGATAAATCTGCACTACTAAGAAAACTACACAAATTCCCCTTACTGCACAAACAACAAAGAGGATCTGTGACTACCAATAACCATTCTTCAGCCTCCTCCTGTATATCTGGTCTCATCTGCAACCTCTGCAATGCTCCCCCAAAGCTCCATAGCGACTGTGCATGCTGCTATGGCTATTGTCACCCCCCTGGTTAGGGTTTGCATACACTTTAACCTTAAGGTGATTTTTAAAGTCGAAGCATTTTTCTACCATAATACATTTTATGCGTTAAGATAAAAAAAAAATGCTCCACCGCCATACCCCCCCACCGTCCCTAAGCACTTACCTGACTCCTCCACCGATCCAGCGCTGTCCTGTCTGCAGAGCTGTTGTCCCCTCTTCCTGGATTCTGCAGCCACAGGCTCCTTCTACTGGCAGTCATCCATGTGAAGAGCGGGGGACGTGGCTAAGCTGCAATGACACACAGCCTGGTTTTGGGAGCATGCCTGTGCAGGTGCCCCCTCAGCAGGAGCCAGCTTGCTGAGGGGACACCTGCAGGACAGTGGGAGCAGACAGTGCCTAGAGGGACAGAAAAAGAGGAGGAGGAGACCACACTGCCGATGGTATTGCACAGAGCAGGTAAGGACATATTTTTTATTTTAATGTAAAAAAGAAGAAGTCTTTACAATCACTTTAACTTCTGTATGTGCTGTGAGTATATTGGTACTGCATACATTCCAACTTTACAACTTGAAAAAGAGGGATACCATAGTGAGATGAGGACTTGTGGTCCATGTAGGGTGTGTGGTTAGATCATACTGAATATTGACTGTGGCTTGATACAGTCTGAGCCTTCTTATAGTATACACCACGTGTGAATGCCACATTAGGGTCCTTCCAGTAGGTTGCTGACCCCCCAGCTCTACACAGTTAGGGTCCTTTCACACGGGCTTTCTGCCCGGTGGACTCTGTTTTGCTCAGCGGGGATCGATCCGCCGTTCCCTGCTGAGCAGGTGGATGACAGGTATGTCTCTGCTCACTATGCAGAGATGAACCTGTCAGATCCCTGCTCTCCTCTATGGGGAGATCGGATAAAAACCGACCGCCTGTCCATTTTCATCCGATCCTCCAGACGGATGGAAAATAGGGTTTCCATCCATCTGTATTTCACGGACAGGATCGGATCGGATAGCAGCGGGTGTCACCACTGACATCCGCTGCTCCTTGGAGGTGCATGGAGCATTTGATCAGGTCCGCCTGAAAAAACTGACAGGCGGACCTGATCAGAAAGCCTGTGTAAAAGGGGCCTTACTCGTACTGACAAATTACTGTTCCACAAATGAAAGGCTAAAGCCCCGTACACACGTACTGATCGTCGGCCGAACAATCGGCCGTCTTTTGTCCAGGGCTGTCGTGTCTGTTGAAAACTGCAAAAGACTGCACACGAATTGTGTCGGCCAACAACAGCCGACTGCAGAAGTGATGTCATGTGATGGTTAACTTTCCTTGTCTTTTTTCTTTTCTGAGCAGTCTTGCAAATCTGCTGTCTGTCGGCCGAAATCTGTACTGACTGGCGAACAATCGGCCGTTCTGGTGACGGCCAACAAATATTTTAAAGTCTGCACGACAGATTCTGTCCGTACGAAAATGCGCTGTCGGCTGTCGGAAACATCATACTAACAAGCCTACAATCGGCCGATCGGTCAGCTGCCGAATATTTACGGCCGACAATCGGTACGTGTGTACGGGGCTTTACAGACATACATATCCTTCAGTACAATTTTTTTAAAATCAAAACACATGAATTTTCTGCACAGAATATTGCCAACGCTTTCAGTTTGCACCTTAAAGCGGTATAAAACCCCAAACCAAAAATGTAATTTATTTCAGCTTACCGATTAGATGTAGTGGCTTCATTATTTTTCTTTTTAGGGCTTTTTCCTTGTTTTCTCCTGGTGATCTGGTGACACCTCCTGTATTACAATGCCCCCGCTCAGGATTAAGGAGCAGCGGGGGCACATTTGGACAGCAGCATCGTTAGTCTGGGTAGAAGGGAGTGTTAGATGTACTAGTCGATTTAAATACACTAACAAATTAAAGCCAAACTCCAGCTCACACTTAAGGCCTCTCTAACCATGCATCTTCTCAGTGTGGCAAGCGCATGCATTCCACTTTTATGGAAGCAGTCCCACTAAATAACTCAAGTTCAAAATGATAAGCAACATAGAGGAATTCCTTTTGGGATAAAGGTTTTACATGAATAAATAAAAGCTGACAATTATAAGCACCCCTACCAGTGGTAAATGGTTTGTCTCATCCATGTAACTTATATATTGGCAAGAGAGCTTTTTTTTTTTTTTTTTACACAACAGACTTACTGGTCAGATTACCAGGTAAAAAATAAAGAAAGAACATCTAAGAATTGGTAAGCTGCAATAAAGTACAAGTTTGCTTTTGAGTTTAATACTGCTTTAAACATCAATAAAACAGCTGAGAACTATGTAGCAGCCAGTGCAATGGGTCAGGACTATATATCATGTGTCAGGAGTAGAACACACAGCACAAGGTGCAAAGGTCAGGAGTATGACAAAAGCGCCACCTGCTGGTCAGTGAGCAGCAAAAATGTCCCACCACCAGGAGTTTTACCGAGATACACTTTTAAATATACCAGGCTGAAATTACGTTAACAGATGGTCTCTGTATTATACATAATAGTCTGCCTTTTACAGCTATCAAGGACTATTATTATTATTATTATGGAGATAAGAAAGTATTGCTGTGCCAAGCATGCACTGTATTACAATAAACAGTCTGTTAATACAGCTTTTGTAGTTCTTATAATACAGCTATACTGCTCCCCAGGTGATGGACACTACCAGTCCCAGAACACAATTATTCCCCAACATTTTTCTATAACTATTGCTTTCCCTTCCATCAATCAAATATCAGAAGGCATATTCTAACTTCTTCATTACATTCTCTGCTCCACTCCCTCAAAAGAAACTTCATTAACATCATTGACAATGGGCAGCTTGACAACAGAGGGGCTCTGTGTCAAGTATTGGGCTTGGTACATGGACCAAAAACAGGAAGTGGAGATATTATACTGCACTGGTCAGAGGTCTGGACTTTTACAGGTACCAGATACTAGGCTTCAGTTTCATGGTTTTCTTTACTATCACGATTGATCAGATGGTGATTGTGGGGTGGAATCAGGTTGGTTGTTTGTGTACAGTCCCATGTACGGGTACATTCTCTGGGAACTCACTCCTCTGCATGCCTGATCACAGAGAAGGTCACTGACAAAAGGTACAGAGTCAATTAGAGTGTCTCTGTACCATGTCATCTCTGTGACCAATCACAGGATCATAGAGTGTAAACACAGGCTGCAGTTAGCAAACGTGCCTCCCTTTTTGGTCAGTAACCAAAAAGCACTGAAGCATTATCCCCTTCACCTTCTTATCCCCCTGTGTATTTAATCTATCTGGTGTACTAATACCAAGCTCCATGTGTCTTCATTTAAAAAAAAAATAGTGGCATACAATAAAAATCACTTTTGGATGTCTACGTTCAATAAAGTTGTCATTTGGGGGGGGGGTATTTGTACTGTCATTGCATTTATTTTTGCTATGTCTTAAAACATAAATTAAGGGAAAGATTTTTTTTCAAAATTTTTGTCTTTTTTTACCTTTAGGTCCCTTTCACGACTTGTCATGTGACTTAGAACTGCAAAGTCGGATGACAAGTTGTACTCCATGATTTCTGATGAGTACCGTTCATATCTGTACAACTTCAAGTCGCAACTATTTCAAAGTAGTCCCTGCACTACTTTGGTACGACTTTGATGTGTCAGGAGGGAGCTACATCAGTTTTGGAGGTCCAGAGACCTCAAAATTACACAGGCATTGCTTCAAATCCAGTCAAAATTGTGGCAAAAAATCACGACAAAATCGCATGACTTTTAGGTCCCAAAAGTGTGAAACGGGCCTAAACAGTAAAAATAAAAATCTATTTTAAAAAAAGCTTTATTTATCTAAAAAAATGTATAAAATCCATTTGTGTACATTGTTGCCTGACTGAGTAATTGTAATATAAAATATCATAGCGCTGAGAACTGGAAAATGGTCCGGTGATCAGGGGGTACATGTCTATACTGAGGTATTTCATGAAATACTCATTGGTGGCCCCATAGACTTCCATTTCAGTGGCTTATTTCATTCATAAAATAGTAGCATAGTTCTAAATTTTTCAAAAAAATGTCCAGGTATACCTTTTTTGCTTTGCTTCTAGCAAGCCATTGTAGGTGGAGAATGTACGTTATTAAGTTGCAGGGCATCAGTTTAAAATAATCGTGGTCTTATAAGAGGCATATTGTTAGCCTAATATACAATTTAATTTAAACATTCTGTATCTAAAGGATGTTTCATCATAATAGGTACAGAAATACAGCCAATAAGGTCTTGTTTATTAGTAAAATCATGTATTTGTTTCAGTTTACATTGCGGCAGCTTTTAGTCTGTACCTGGTTTAAAAATAGTAGCTCGACAACACAATCTCAGTAATGGAGCACTTGACAATCATGATCTGTGTAAACCTTTTTACCAATAATGAGTTCGGAAATAAAAGCCACATAAAATAGTGGGGCTAGAGGGTTCTGAAGTGTGACTCACAGAGTGTGTGATTGGGAATCCCCTGTCTCAATGGGCCAGAAACCTTGCTGCACCATGAGCTGTATCTCTTGGATGAATTACCCTTGAACATGGCAGAACTAGAAAGAGGTTGGAGAAAACTCCCTATTTTTGGACACTGATTGAAAAACCAGGCAATAATTTGTTCATCATTTAGTATAGATTCTAATACCAATGATTTAGAGATGATAAAATTGTTTCTTTTTATTTTATCAACTGTTCAATCACAATCATAATTTTTGGAGTAAAGTTTAATTTATCTGAACCTGACTGGACATTCTTTTGTTATGTGTTGGGCGGTTGGATTTGTCTGGCATCCACTCTGTCCTAGGAAGAAGTAAAGTGAGTTCTGAAGATTTCCTTAGGCTATGCCTGAGTGAAGGCAGACAAGGGATCTTAGGCTAGGCTAGAGTGAATGGGGACAAGGTATCTCTGAAGTTTGAGAAGATGGATCTAGTGGAAATCCACTTAGGGACTGTGGAGGTTGTCTGGGAGAAGGCATTTTATTAAAACATTTTTAAGGTATTCACGGGTAATGCACTAGGTGTTTGCCCCTCCTTTCTTTCTTTCATGTGTCTGGGGGAAGAGCCTACCTCCAGAGACCAAGCCTGTGTTTAAGTGTATTTTGGGAGTTGCAACAGTAAAGCTTAGTACACACGCAACGAATTTCCGCCGACCGGTCGTCCGTCTTTTGTCCAGAGTTGTGTTTTATTGGTTGGAATGTGCTCTAGACTGCACACTAATTTTCCCGCACGACAAAATTCTACTTCAGAAGTGATGTCATGTGTTGGTTTGCTTTCTTTGTGTTCTTTCTTCTCTGAGCATGCCCAGTCTTGCTCATAAGATTTTTCCCTGTCGAAATCTGTACTGACTGCAGGAAAATCGGAGGTGTTTTGGCGGAGGACAAAAATTTTATAGCCTGCACACCAGATTTTTTTCAGCCGAAAAGTCGGAGTCGGTTGTCGGAAGCATCATACTAACAAGCCGAAAATCGGCAGATCGGTCGTCGGACGAAAATTCCCGGCCGAATTTCGACGCGTGTGTACGAGGCTTAAGCCTTTGGTCATTTATAACTAGGCAGAACCCTTGACCAATGAAGTGGTGTCTTCTATCCCAGACACAAGAGGGAGCAGGCCTTTCACTTGGATGCACAAATGTGTACATGTATTAGATCCAGCCATGTGCATTCTGAACACAAAGGGAAAGTGATGAGAATGAGAAAGCTGTAAATACAGACAGTGCTGCTGAAGTGGCACATATCAGCGATGAAGAGTTTGTTACAGAACTACCACCTCTGCTCTACTACATGCCCGGTTTCCCATACCACTCCCACCCTACTACATGTTTGATTTGCTGTACCCTCTCTGCTGTGCTACATATCTGCTGTCCTGTACCACCCCCTCTCTACCATACGTCTGGTTTCCTGTACCACCCTCACCCTGCTTTCCTGTACATAGATAACCATATTACTGGCTCTGCTGGGTGACCACATCACTCCATATTACAAAGTTTGAACTTTTTACTAAAAATACACTAGATTTCAGTAGCACCATACATAAAAGTGGCTAAGCCTGGGTACACAGCATGCACACATGAATGGAAATGCATGTGTGCTGTGCTTATGCCGCTATGAGCTGTTACCTGGCAGCCATCTGTAATCTCTAATACCTGCTCCTCAGCTCCACTGTCCCTACAACCTGCCTGTAAGCCATCCTTTTCAGCTTCCTTGTTTCTCTGGTCTTATCTTCCCCAGAAGTCTGTCTCCAAGGTAGAGCTACAGTCCTTAACAGCTGTGGGTTCCTTGAAGCTGACCCCATTCAGGAGGTTCCCCACTGGCAGAGCAGTGCTAGTGCTGTTGCATGGCGACCTAGGGATGGGGACTATATTGTCACAGTAAAGATTATTGTGCAATTAAAAAGGATGAGTCAGAATTTCCACAAACTGGCTTCACCAGAAGGCCAGGTTTTCTGGTAAACCAATTCAAAGGCTCTCCACCCCTCTGAGTGACAC
>NW_028119584.1:0-51000 GCF_965119305.1 Pelophylax lessonae | reverse complement strand
GGAATTTAGCTACACCCAAAAGTGCATGTGGGTTTTTTTTTTTTTTTTTTAAATATACTGGCTTTTGAAATTTACAGATGCAGCAATTTAGAAATTGGATGAAAGGTTTAGCACTGGGAAACACTTTTAGAAATGAAGTGCATTTTATATACAACTATATAGATCGGGACAAATGAGGAAAGAAGGACGGAGGGATTTTGTTCCAAATCGTGGACGGTCCCTTGAAATTAGTGACTGTTGGGAGCTACGTGTCGTGTGTGTAAGTTCAGGGGGGAAGAAGTCCAGAATGTACTTGATATGTTCTAGGCTCTTAAAGCTACATTTACCTGCAATGTGTCCCCCCCCCCCCCTCCTTCCTGCTGGAGGGGTTAACTGCTAATATTGTCTAGGGCAGGATTTCTCAACCGGGGTGCTGCGGCACAATGGGATGCCGCAGAGAGTCCCCAGGGGTGCCACGGAAATATTGAAAAACTTCCCCCAACTAAGCAGGCATCTAGTAAAAGATTCTAATAGTCGGCAGTTAAATCTATTTGTTAGTACAGTGGTGCCGGTCCGCTGTCTTAAACGTGCCTGCAGCTGCCACAAGCACTCAGAAAGCTGACCAGGCTGCCCACCCGCGTCCTGCCAACCAATGTCATCATCATTTGCTAAGGGCAGGCGGGGGCACCTGCACAACTTTCTGGGTCAGCTCTGATGGTTTCTGGGCTGTGATGCTTCCTGCTCCTGCGTTGGTGTAGATGGGGAGGCACATGTAGGTGTGTGAGAGGGGTGAAAAAGAAGACAGTGAGGAGGTTATTCAGCAGGCTGCATATGAGCTCCTCTGTGCTCTGGGAGGTACAACATTTGTTTGCTATAGTAGCTTGTGTCCAACCTTGGCTGCTGCCAAACAGTGTTTCTCAACCTTTTTTCAGTCAAGACACCCTTTGAAAGTATATTCAGTCTCGAGGCACCCCAGTCTAATTCAGGGTACACACTGAGGTTTTTGTTCCACTCAGCCCAGCGGGCAGAATGAAAAAATAAAAAAACTGACAGATTGCTGTACTAACATAAGCAATGTTAGTACAGCGATCTCCCCACTGTGCTATTGTGTTCTGACAGGGGACTACCTCCTGCCAAAACACAGTGATAGGGCTCGCAGCCATTGGCATTGATTGGAAGCCGATCAGATGCTTCTTTTCCAGCATGAAGCTGCACACACAGGCAGAAAGTCAGATGGTTCCTGTCTCGGCTAAAACGCACTTCTCTTTACAGGCGCATGGGGCTGCAATTTATTCTTAATGGTACCCCCACACATCTAAAAATGCAGCGCATTTATAGATGTGGGAATCGCTGGGAAAGAGCATGGTGCAGGAACTTTTTTTTTTCCTGCCTGAAACACAGGCACAGCAGCCCCTTTTTTAAATGAATTGGCTGTAGTGCCTGAGCAAATGAGGCTCACAGAGCCATCCACCACCCACCCAACTAAGTAATCTCCCTTTACCTGTAGATGAGCTGCCAAGGTTGGACACCAATGACTCCCCAATACCACATTGAAGTGAGGTGTTATTTAACAATATAATTTTCTAAGATTGTATTTTAGTCCTGCAAAAATTTGGCCTCTTGCTGTGTGAACAGTGCTACACACAGTGACAACAGTTACTGGCCAATTATTTGTAGAACTGATGGATCGGCAGATGGGGAGGAGAGGCAGGCAGAACTTGCATTGCACAAGAGGTACAAAGCAGACTGCAAATGTATCAGGAGTGAGCCATCAACCATGTACAGTCACATCTGGCGCTCCCAGGATGCCGGCACATGGCTCCGCAGTGTTGGCTTTTTTTAATGTGTCGGTTGCTGACACCAGTGTTGCCATCTGCAGCCTTAGCAGTCAACGCATAAGTCCAACACTCACCTAGGGACAACCGCTTTAAGAAGGCACCTGAAATCTGCCGTCGCCAAGCCCAGTGGGAGCAACACCATCAGAACCCACAAAGCCACACTCCATGCTCTCACCGTCCAGCCTCTTCTCCTTCTCCTGTCTCCTCAGTTGTCCATGATGCTGTCATCACGTTGTTCTGGAAAAAGGCAGGCTTCTGTGGCACAAATGTTGGAGCGTACAAAAAGGTGTCTGACTACATCAGGTTAATGGCCGATGTGGACGCTCTGAGGAGTGATGAACCCCTGGGTGGACAGGCTTGACCTCTGGCCAGAGCTTGCACAATTTGCAATGGAACTGTTGGCTTGCCCCCCGTCCAGTGTCCTGTCTGAAAGGACGTTCAGCGCAGCAGGGGGGATCGTGACCGATAAGCGCACTCGCATAGCTCATGACAGTGTAGGAATTCAACACATGTGACCACCAGTAGACCATGTTTCATTCAATTCCTCATCACAGGCCACAAATATCTGCCAGACCGCCATCAACCCACAACAATTCCTGGTCCTTGTCTTCGCTAAATACAGCGGCCTAAAAGGCATTTCATGTCCATTGAATGGCTAATTTTTGCCGCCTATACAGGCCGACACTTACTGTTCTGTGTACTGTGAATGCCTACTGTACCTCTAGCCATCAAAAACAAAGTTCTTTGCTGTCAGTGCAACCCATGTGAGCTAATTTTTGCAGCCTATACAGACTGACACTTGCTGTTCTGTGTACTGTGAATGCCTACTGTACCTCTAGCCATCATATACTACGTTCTTTGCTGTCAGTTCAACCCATGTGAGATAATTTTTGGAGCCTATATAGGAAGCCACTTACTTCTGTGTACTGTGAACGCCTACTGTACCTCTAGCCATCAAAAACGAAGTTCTTTGCTGTCAGTTAAACCCATGGAATGGGTTAAATTTACTTGATTGAGTGGCCACCTGTGTTTGCCTCATTTAAAGTCCCAGGGCAACCTTCCATTTCTGTACATCCTTATCCTCATCCTTAATGCCACCTCATCCTCATTCTCCTCCTCCATCCCTTGTTTTTTGAATTTCAACATTTTTTTTTAAATAAAGAAGTGTCTGCAAAACAGTTTTAAAATAACTTTTTTGCTGCCAGACTTTTTTTTTTGTTCCCCAGGAAAGGTGACCCCCCTACCCCCCCCATTTGAGCTGTTAACCCACAATGCACCCAGGTGTCGTCACGTCTCGTCTCGTCGGGGTGTGTGTATTTATATATAAATGTAATTTTTCCCTTTTCTTTTCTGTTTTCACCCACAGTGGAAGTTTATTATGGGGCGGTCCGCAAGCGAAAGCTACGCCTTGGGGGGCACCCTTTTGTGGCCCAGGCCCCGAATGGACACACTTCTCACGGGCGGTAAGCACACCATCTCATCTGTGTTTGGTCGGCGTGTGTGTATTTATACATAAATGTAATTTTTTTTTCCCCTTTTTCTTTCCAATTTTCGCCCACAGTGGAAGTTTATTATGGGGCGGCCCGCGAGCGAAATCTACGCCTTGGGGGGCACCCTTTTGTTGCCCAGGCCCCGAATGGACACACTTCTCACGGGCGGTAAGCACACCATCTCATCTCATCTCATCCGTGTTTGGTCGGGTGTGTGTATTTATATATAAATGTAATTTTTTTTTCCCCTTTTTCTTTTCTGTTTTCGCCCACAGTGGAAGTTTATTATGGGGCGGCCCGCGAGCGAAAGCTACACCTTGGGGTGCACCCTTTTGTGGCCCAGGCCCCGAATGGAAACACTTCTCACGGGCGGTAAGCACACCATCTCATCTCATCTCATCCGTGTTTGGTCGGGGTGTGTATTTATATGTAAATGTAAGTTTATTATGGGGCGGCCCGCGAGCGAAAGCTACGCCTTGGGGGGCACCGTTTTGTGGCCCAGGCCCCGAATGGACACACTTCTCACGGGCGGTAAGCACACCATCTCATCTCATCCGTGTTTGGTCGGGGTGTGTGTATTTATATATAAATGTAATATTTTTTTTTTTTTCCCCTTTTTCTTTTCTGTTTTCGCCCACAGTGGAAGTTTATTATGGGGCGGCCCGCGAGCGAAAGCTACGTCTGAGGGGAACCCTTTTGTGGCCCAGGCCCCGAATGGACACACTTCTCACGGGCGGTAAGCACACCATCTCATCTCATCCGTGTTTGGTCGGGGTGTGTGTATTTATATATAAATGTAATTTTTTTTCCCTTTCTGTTTTCGCCTACAGTGGAAGTTTATTATGGGGCGGCCCGCGAGCGAAAGCCACACCTTGGGGGGCACCCTTTTGTGGCCCATGCCCCGAATGGACACACTTCTCACTGGTGGTAAGCACACCATCTCATCTCATCTCATCCGTGTTTGGTCGTGGTGTGTGTATTTATATATAAATGTAATTTTTTTTTCCCCTTTTTCTTTTCTGTTTTCGCCCACAGTGGAAGTTTATTATGGGGCGGCCCGCGAGCGAAAGCTACGCCTTGGGGGGCACCCTTTTGTGGCCCAGGCCCCGAATGGACACACTTCTCACGGGCAGTAAGCACACCATCTCATCTCATCCGTGTTTGGTCGGGGTGTGTGTATTTATATATAAATGTAATTTTTTTTTCCCATTTTTTTCTTTTCTGTTTTCGCCCACAGTGGAAGTTTATTATGGGGCGGCCCGCGAGCGAAAGCTACGCCTCGGGGGGCACCCTTTTGTGGCCCAGGTCCCGCTTGGACACACTTCTCACGGGCGTTAAGCACACCATCTCATCTCATCTCATCCATGTTTGGTCGGGGTGTGTGTATTTATATATAAATGTAATTTTTTTTCCCCTTTTTCTTTTCTGTTTTCGCCCACAGTGGAAGTTTATTATGGGGCGGCCAGCGAGGGAAAGCTACTCCTTGGGGGGCACCCTTTTGTTGTCCAGGCCCCGAATGGACACACTTCTCACGGGCGGTAAGCACACCATCTCTCATCTCCTCTCATCCGTGTTTGGTCGGGGTGTGTGTATTTATATATAAATGAATTTTTTTTCCCCCCTTTTTCTTTTCTGTTTTCACCCACAGTGGAAGTTTATTATGGGGCGGCCCGCGAGCGAAAGCTACGCCTTGAGGGGAACCCTTTTGAGGCCCAGGCCCCGAATGGACACACTTCTCACGGGCGGTAAGCACACCATCTCATCTCATCTCATCCTTGTTTGGTCGGGGTGTGTGTATTTATATATAAATGTAATTTTTTTTCCCCCTTTTTCTTTTCTGTTTTCGCCCACAGTGGAAGTTTATTATGGGGCGGCCCGCGAGCGAAAGCTACGCCTTGAGGGGAACCCTTTTGTGGCCCAGGCCCCGAATGGACACACTTCTCACGGGCGGTAAGCACACCATCTCATCTCATCCGTGTTTGGTCGGGGTGTGTGTATTTATATATAAATGTAATTTTTTTTCCCCCTTTTTCTTTTCTGTTTTCGCCCACAGTGGAAGTTTATTATGGGGCGGCCCGCAAGCGAAATCTACGCCTTGGGGGGCACCCTTTTGTGGCCCAGGCCCCGAATGGACACACTTCTCACGGGCGGTAAGCACACCATCTCATCTCATCTCATCCTTGTTTGGTCGGGCTGTGTGTATTTATATATTAATGTAATTTTTTTCCCCTTTTTTTTTTCTGTTTTCGCCCACAGTGGAAGTTTATTATGGGGCGGCCCGAGAGCGAAAGCTACGCCTTGGGGGGAACACTTTTGTGGCCCAGGCCCCGAATGGACACACTTCTCACGGGCGTTAAGCACACCATCTCATCTCATCCGTGTTTGGTCGGGGTGTGTGTATTTATATATAAATGTAATTTTTTTTTTTTCCCCTTTTTCTTTTCTGTTTTCGCCCACAGTGGAAGTTTATTATGGGGTGGCCCGTGAGGGAAAGCTACTCCTTGGGGGGCACCCTTTTGTGGCCCAGGCCCCGAATGGACACACTTCTCACGGGCGGTAAGCACACCATCTCATCTCATCCGTGTTTGGTCGGGGTGTGTGTATTTATATATAAATGTAATTTTTTTTCCCCCTTTTTCTTTTCTGTTTTCGCCCACAGTGGAAGTTTATTATGGGGCGGCCCGCGAGCGAAAGCTACGCCTTGGGGGGCACCCTTTTGTGGCCAAGGCCCCGAATGGACACACTTCTCACGGGCGGTAAGCACACCATCTTATCTCATCTCATCTCATCCGTGTTTGGTCGGGCTGTGTGTATTTATATATAAATGTAATGTTTATTTTTTTTCCCCTTTTTTCTTTTCTGTTTTCAGTGGAAGTTTATTATGGGGCGGCCCGCGAGCGAAAGCTACGCCTTGGGGGGCACCCTTTTGTGGCCCAGGCCCCGAATGGACACACTTCTCACGGGCGGTAAGCACACCATCTCATCTCATCTCATCCGTGTTTGGTCGGGCTGTGTGTATTTATATATAAATGTAATTTTTCTTTTCCCCTTTTTTCTTTTCTGTTTTCGCCCACAGTGGAAGTTTATTATGGGGCGGCCCGAAGGGAAAGCTACTCCTTGGGGGGGCACCCTTTTGTGGCCCAGGCCCCGAATGGACACACTTCTCACGGGCGGTAAGCACACCATCTCATCTCATCCGTGTATGGTCGGGGTGTGTGTATTTATATATAAATGTAATTTTTTTTCCCCTTTTTCTTTTCTGTTTTCGCCCACAGTGGAAGTTTATTATGGGGCGGCCCGTGAGGGAAAGCTACTCCTTGGGGGCAACCTTTTGTGGCCCAGGCCCCAAATGGACACACTTCTCACGGGCGGTAAGCACACCATCTCATCTCACCCATGTTTGGTTGGGGTGTGTGTGTATTTATATGTAATTTTTTTTCCCCCTTTTTCTTTTCTGTTTTCGCCCACAGTGGAAGTTTATTATGGGGCGGCCCGCGAGCGAAAGCTACGCCTTAGGGGGAACCCTTTTGTGGCCCAGGCCCCGAATGGACACACTTCTCACGGGCGGTAAGCACACCATCTCATCTCATCTGTGTTTGGTCGGGGTGTGTGTATTTATATATAAATATATTTTTTTTTTTCCCCTTTTTCTTTTCTGTTTTCGCCCACAGTGGAAGTTTATTATGGGGCGGCCGGTGAGGGAAAGCTACTCCTTGGGGGGCACCCTTTTGTGGCCCAGGCCCCAAATGGACACACTTCTCACGGGCGGTAAGCACACCATCTCATCTCATCCATGTTTGGTTGGGGTGTGTGTATTTATATATAAATGTAATTTTTTTTCCCCCTTTTTCTTTTCTGTTTTCGCCCACAGTGGAAGTTTATTATGGGGCGGCCCGCGAGCGAAAGCTATGCCTTGAGGGGAACCCTTTTGTGGCCCAGGCCCCGAATGGTCACACTTCTCACGGGCGGTAAGCACACCATCTCATCTCATCCGTGTTTGGTCGGGGTGTGTATTTATATATAAATGTAATTTTTTTTTTTCCCCTTTTTTCTTTTCTGTTTTCGCCCACAGTGGAAGTTTATTATGGGGCGGCCCGAGAGCGAAAGCTACGCCTTGGGGGGAACACTTTTGTGGCCCAGGCCCCGAATGGACACACTTCTCACGGGCGGTAAGCACACCATCTCATCTCATCCGTGTTTGGTCGGGGTGTGTGTATTTATATATAAATGTAATTTTTTTTTTTCCCCTTTTTCTTTTCTGTTTTCGCCCACAGTGGAAGTTTATTATGGGGCGGCCCGCGAGCGAAAGCTACGCCTTGGGGGGCACCCTTTTATGGCCCAGGCCATGAATGGACACACTTCTCAAGGGCGGTAAGCACACCATCTCATCTCATCTCATCCGTGTTTGGTTGGGGTGTGTGTATTTATATATAAATGTAATTTTTTTTTCCCCCTTTTTCTTTTCTGTTTTCGCCCACAGGGGAAGTTTATTATGGGGCGGCCCGCGAGGGAAAGCTACTCCTTGGGGGGCACCCTTTTGTGGCCCAGGCCCCAAATGGACACACTTCTCACGGGCGGTAAGCACACCATCTCATCCGTGTTTGGTCGGGGTGTGTGTATTTATATATAAATGTAATTTTTTTTTCCCCCTTTTTCTTTTCTGTTTTCGCTCACAGTGGAAGTTTATTATGGGGCGGCCTGTGAGGGAAAGCTACTCCTTGGGGGGGCACCATTTTGTGGCCCAGGCCCCGAATGGACACACTTCTCACGGGCGGTAAGCACACCATCTCATCTCATCCGTGTTTGGTCGGGCTGTGTGTATTTATATATAAATGTAATTTTTTTCCCCCTTTTTCTTTTCTGTGTTCGCCCACAGTGGAAGTTTATTATGGGGTGGCCCGCGAGCGAAAGCTACGCCTTGGGGGGCACCCTTTTGTGGCCCAGGCCCCGAATGGACACACTTCTCACGGGCGGTAAGCACACCATCTCACCTCATCCGTGTTTGGTCGGGGTGTGTGTATTTATATATAAATGTAATTTTTTTTTTCCCCTTTTTTCTTTTCTGTTTTCGCCCACAGTGGAAGTTTATTATGGGGTGGCCCGTGAGGGAAAGCTACTCCTTGGGGGGCACCCTTTTGTGGCCCAGGCCCCGAATGGACACACTTCTCACGGGCGGTAAGCACACCATCTCATCTCATCCGTGTTTGGTCGGGGTGTGTGTATTTATATATAAATGTAATTTTTTTTCCCCTTTTTTCTTTTCTGTTTTCGCCCACAGTGGAAGTTTATTATGGGGCGGCCCGTGAGGGAAAGCTACTCCTTGGGGGCACCCTTTTGTGGCCAAGGCCCCGAATGGACACACTTCTCACGGGCGGTAAGCACACCATCTCTCATCTCATCTCCTCTCATCCGTGTTTGGTCGGGGTGTGTGTATTTATATATAAATGTAATTTTTTTTCCCCCTTTTTCTTTTCTGTTTTCGCCCACAGTGGAAGTTTATTATGGGGCGGCCCGCGAGCGAAAGCTACGCCTTGGGGGGCACCCTTTTGTGGCCCAGGCCCCGAATGGACACACTTCTCACAGGCAGTAAGCACACCATCTCATCTCATCCGTGTTTGGTCGGGGTGGGTGTATTTATATATAAATGTAATTTTTTTTTCCCCTTTTTTCTTTTCTGTTTTCGCCCACAGTGGAAGTTTATTATGGGGCGGCCCGAAGGGAAAGCTACTCCTTGGGGGGCACCCTTTTGTGGCCCAGGCCCCGAATGGACACACTTCTCACGGGCGGTAAGCACACCATCTCATCTCATCTCATCCGTGTTTGGTCGGGCTGTGTCTATTTATATATAAATGTAATTTTCTTTCCCCCTTTTTCTTTTCTGTTTTCGCCCACAGTGGAAGTTTATTATGGGGCGGCCCGCGAGCGAAAGCTACGCCTTGGGGGGCACCCTTTTGAGGCCCAGGCCCCGAATGGACACACTTCTCACGGGCGGTAAGCCCACCATCTCATCTCATCCGTGTTTGGTCGGGGTGTGTGTATTTATATATAAATGTAATTTTTTTTTTTCCCCTTTTTCTTTTCTGTTTCCGCCCACATTGGAAGTTTATTATGGGGCGGCCCGCGAGCGAAAGCTACGCCTTGGGGGGAACCCTTTTGTGGCCCAGGCCCCGAATGGACACACTTCTCACGGGCGGTAAGCACACCATCTCATCTCATCTCATCCGTGTTTGGTCGGGGTGTGTGTATTTATATATAAATGTAATTTTTTTTCCCCCTTTTTCTTTTCTGTTTTCGCCCACAGTGGAAGTTTATTATGGGGCGGCCCGCGAGGGAAAGCTACTCCTTGGGGGGCACCCTTTTGTGGCCCAGGCCCCGAATGGACACACTTCTCACGGGCGGTAAGGACACCATCTCATCTCATCCGTGTTTGGTCGGGGTGTGTGTATTTATATATAAATGTAATTTTTTTTTCCCCCTTTTTTTTTTCTGTTTTCGCTCACAGTGGAAGTTTACTATGGGGCGGCCTGTGAGGGAAAGCTACTCCTTGGGGGGCACCATTTTGTGGCCCAGGCCCCGAATGGACACACTTCTCACGGGCGGTAAGCACACCATCTCATCTCATCCGTGTTTGGTCGGGCTGTGTGTATTTATATATAAATGTAATTTTTTTTCCCCCTTTTTTCTTTTCTGTGTTCGCCCACAGTGGAAGTTTATTATGGGGTGGCCCGCGAGCGAAAGCTACGCCTTGGGGGGCACCCTTTTGTGGCCCAGGCCCCGAATGGACACACTTCTCACGGGCGGTAAGCACACCATCTCATCTCATCCGTGTTTGGTCGGGGTGTGTGTATTTATATATAAATGTAATTTTTTTTTTTTTCCCCTTTTTCTTTTCTGTTTTCGCCCACAGTGGAAGTTTATTATGGGGTGGCCCGTGAGGGAAAGCTACTCCTTGGGGGGCACCCTTTTGTGGCCCAGGCCCCGAATGGACACACTTCTCACGGGCGGTAAGCACACCATCTTATCTCATCTCTTCTCATCCGTGTTTGGTCGGGGTGTGTGTATTTATATATAAATGTAATGTTTATTTTTTTTCCCCTTTTTCTTTTCTGTTTTCAGTGGAAGTTTATTATGGGGCGGCCCGCGAGCGAAAGCTACGCCTTGGGGGGCACTCTTTTGTGGCCCAGGCCCCGAATGGACACACTTCTCACGGGCGGTAAGCACACCATCTCATCTCCTCTCATCCGTGTTTGGTCGGGCTGTGTGTATTTATATATAAATGTAACTTTTTTTTTCCCCTTTTTTTCTTTTCTGTTTTCGCCCACAGTGGAAGTTTATTATGGGGCGGCCCGAAGGGAAAGCTACTCCTTGGGGGGCACCCTTTTGTGGCCCAGGCCCCGAATGGACACACTTCTCACGGGCGGTAAGCACACCATCTCATCTCATCCGTGTTTGGTCGGGGTGTGTGTATTTATATATAAATGTAATTTTTTTCCCCCTTTTTCTTTTCTGTTTTCGCCCACAGTGGAAGTTTATTATGGGGCGGCCCGCGAGCGAAAGCTACGCCTTGGGGGGAACCCTTTTGTGGCTCAGGCCCCGAATGGACACACTTCTCACGGGCGGTAAGCACACCATCTCATCTCATCCGTGTTTGGTCGGGGTGTGTGTATTTATATATAAATGTAATTTTTTTTCCCCTTTTTCTTTTCTGTTTTCGCCCACAGTGGAAGTTTATTATGGGGCGGCCCGCGAGGGAAAGCTACTCCTTGGGGGGCACCCTTTTGTGGCCCAGGCCCCAAATGGACACAGTTCTCACGGGCGGTAAGCACACCATCTCATCTCATCCGTGTTTGGTCGGGGTGTGTGTATATATATATATATATATATATATAAATGTAATTTTTTTTCCCCTTTTTCTTTTCTGTTTTCGCCCACAGTGGAAGTTTATTATGGGGCGGCCCGAAGGGAAAGCTACTCCTTGGGGGGCACCCTTTTGTTGCCCAGGCCCCGAATGGACACACTTCTCACGGGCGTTAAGCACACCATCTCATCTCATCCGTGTTTGGTCGGGGTGTGTGTATTTATATATAAATGTAATTTTTTTTCCCCCTTTTTCTTTTTCTTTTCTGTTTTCGCCCACAGTGGATGTTTATTTTGGGGCAGCCCGCGAGCGAAAGCTACGCCTTGGGGGGCACCCTTTTGTGGCCAAGGCCCCGAATGGACACACTTCTCACGGGCGGTAAGCACACCATCTCTCATCTCATCTCCTCTCATCCGTGTTTGGTCGGGGTGTGTGTATTTATATATAAATGTAATGTTTATTTTTTTTCCCCTTTTTCTTTTCTGTTTTCAGTGGAAGTTTATTATGGGGCGGCCCGTGAGGGAAAGCTACTCCTTGGGGGGCAACCTTTTGTGGCCCAGGCCCCAAATGGACACACTTCTCACGGGCGGTAAGCACACCATCTCATCTCACCCATGTTTGGTTGGGGTGTGTGTATTTATATGTAATTTTTTTTCCCCCTTTTTCTTTTCTGTTTTCGCCCACAGTGGAAGTTTATTATGGGGCGGCCCGCGAGCGAAAGCTACGCCTTAGGGGGAACCCTTTTGTGGCCCAGGCCCCGAATGGACACACTTCTCACGGGCGGTAAGCACACCATCTCATCTCATCCGTGTTTGGTCGGGGTGTGTGTATTTATATATAAATGTAATTTTTTTTCCCCTTTTTCTTTTCTGTTTTCGCCCACAGTGGAAGTTTATTATGGGGCGGCCCGCGAGCGAAAGCTATGCCTTGAGGGGAACCCTTTTGTGGCCCAGGCCCCGAATGGACACACTTCTCACGGGCGGTAAGCACACCATCTCATCTCATCCGTGTTTGGTCGGGGTGTGTGTATTTATATATAAATGTAATTTTTTTTCCCCTTTTTCTTTTCTGTTTTCGCCCACAGTGGAAGTTTATTATGGGGCGGCCCGCGAGGGAAAGCTACTCCTTGGGGGGCACCCTTTTGTGGCCCAGGCCCCAAATGGACACACTTCTCACGGGCGGTAAGCACACCATCTCATCTCATCCGTGTTTGGTCGGGGTGTGTATTTATATATAAATGTAATTTTTTTTTTTCCCCTTTTTTCTTTTCTGTTTTCGCCCACAGTGGAAGTTTATTATGGGGCGGCCCGAGAGCGAAAGCTACGCCTTGGGGGGTACACTTTTGTGGCCCAGGCCCCGAATGGACACACTTCTCACGGGCGGTAAGCACACCATCTCATCTCATCCGTGTTTGGTCGGGGTGTGTGTATTTATATATAAATGTAATTTTTTTTCCCCCTTTTCTTTTCTGTTTTCGCCCACAGTGGAAGTTTATTATGGGGCGGCCCGTGAGGGAAAGCTACTCCTTGGGGGGCACCTTTTTGTGGCCCAGGCCCCAAATGGACACACTTCTCACGGGCGGTAAGCACACCATCTCATCTCATCCATGTTTGGTTGGGGTGTGTGTATTTATATATAAATGTAATTTTTTTTTCCCCCTTTTTCTTTTCTGTTTTCGCCCACAGTGGAAGTTTATTATGGGGCGGCCCGCGAGCGAAAGCTACGCCTTGAGGGGAACCCTTTTGTGGCCCAGTCCCCGAATGGACACACTTCTCACGGGCGGTAAGCACACCATCTCTCATCTCATCTCCTCTCATCCGTGTTTGGTCGGGGTGTGTGTGTATATATATATATATAAATGTAATTTTTTTTTTCCCCCTTTTTCTTTTCTGTTTTCGCCCACAGTGGAAGTTTATTATGGGGCGGCCCGAAGGGAAAGCTACTCCTTGGGGGGCACCCTTTTGTGGCCCAGGCCCCGAATGGACACACTTCTCACGGGCGGTAAGCACACCATCTCATCTCATCTGTGTTTGGTCGGGGTGTGTGTATTTATATATAAATGTAATATTTTTTCCCCTTTTTCTTTTCTGTTTTCGCCCACAGTGGAAGTTTATTATGGGGCGGCCCGTGAGGGAAAGCTACTCCTTGGGGGGCAACCTTTTGTGGCCCAGGCCCCAAATGGACACACTTCTCACGGGCGGTAAGCACACCATCTCATCTCACCCATGTTTGGTTGGGGTGTGTGTATTTATATGTAATTTTTTTTTCCCCCTTTTTTTCTTTTCTGTTTTTGCCCACAGTGGAAGTTTATTATGGGGCGGCCCGTGAGGGAAAGCTACTCCTTGGGGGGCACCCTTTTGTGGCCCAGGCCCCAAATGGACACACTTCTCACGGGCGGTAAGCACACCATCTCTCATCTCATCTCCTCTCATCCGTGTTTGGTCGGGGTGTGTGTATATATATATAAATGTAATTTTTTTTTTCCCCCTTTTTCTTTTCTGTTTTCGCCCACAGTAGAAGTTTATTATGGGGCGGCCCACGAGCGAAAGCTACGCCTTGGGGGGCACCCTTTTGTGGCCCAGGCCCCGAATGGACACACTTCTCACGGGCGGTAAGCACACCATCTTATCTCATCTCATCTCATCTCATCCGTGTTTGGTCGGGGTATGTGTATTTATATATAAATGTAATGTTTATTTTTTTTCCCCTTTTTCTTTTCTGTTTTCAGTGGAAGTTTATTATGGGGCGGCCCGCGAGCGAAAGCTACGCCTTGGGGGGCACCCTTTTGTGGCCCAGGCCCCGAATGGACACACTTCTCACGGGCGGTAAGCACACCATCTCATCTCATCTCATCCGTGTTTGGTCGGGCTGTGTGTATTTATATATAAATGTAATTTTTTTTCCCCTTTTTCTTTTCTGTTTTTGCCCACAGTGGAAGTTTATTATGGGGCGGCCCGTGAGGGAAAGCTACTCCTTGGGGGGCAACCTTTTGTGGCCCAGGCCCCAAATGGACACACTTCTCACGGGCGGTAAGCACACCATCTCATCTCACCCATGTTTGTTTGGGGTGTGTGTATTTATATGTAATTTTTTTTCCCCCTTTTTCTTTTCTGTTTTCGCCCACAGTGGAAGTTTATTATGGGGCGGCCCGCGAGCGAAAGCTACGCTTTAGGGGGAACCCTTTTGTGGCCCAGGCCCCGAATGGACACACTTCTCACGGGCGGTAAGCACACCATCTCATCTCATCCGTGTTTGGTCGGGGTGTGTGTATTTATATATAAATGTAATTTTTTTTCCCCTTTTTCTTTTCTGTTTTCGCCCACAGTGGAAGTTTATTATGGGGCGGCCCGTGAGGGAAAGCTACTCCTTGGGGGGCACCCTTTTGTGGCCCAGGCCCCAAATGGACACACTTCTCACGGGCGGTAAGCACACCATCTCATCTCATCCGTGTTTGGTCGGGGTGTGTATTTATATATAAATGTAATTTTTTTTTTTCCCCTTTTTTCTTTTCTGTTCTCGCCCACAGTGGAACTTTATTATGGGGCGGCCCGAGAGCGAAAGCTACGCCTTGGGGGGAACACTTTTGTGGCCCAGGCCCCGAATGGACACACTTCTCACGGGCGGTAAGCACACCATCTCATCTCATCCGTGTTTGGTCGGGGTGTGTGTATTTATATATAAATGTAATTTTTTTTCCCCTTTTTCTTTTCTGTTTTCGCCCACAGTGGAAGTTTATTATGGGGCGGCCCGTGAGGGAAAGCTACTCCTTGGGGGGCACCCTTTTGTGGCCCAGGCCCCAAATGGACACACTTCTCACGGGCGGTAAGCACACCATCTCATCTCATCCGTGTTTGGTCGGGGTGTGTGTATTTATATATAAATGTAATTTTTTTTCCCCCTTTTTCTTTTCTGTTTTCGCCCACAGTGGAAGTTTATTATGGGGCGGCCCGCGAGCGAAAGCTACGCCTTGGGGGGCACCCTTTTGTGGCCAAGGCCCCGAATGGACACACTTCTCACGGGCGGTAAGCACACCATCTCTCATCTCATCTCCTCTCATCCGTGTTTGGTCGGGGTGTGTGTATTTATATATAAATGTAATGTTTATTTTTTTTCCCCTTTTTCTTTTCTGTTTTCAGTGGAAGTTTATTATGGGGCGGCCCGCGAGCGAAAGCTACGCCTTGGGGGGCACCCTTTTGTGGCCCAGGCCCCGAATGGACACACTTCTCACGGGCGGTAAGCACACCATCTCTCATCTCATCTCCTCTCATCCGTGTTTGGTCGGGCTGTGTGTATTTATATATAAATGTAACTTTTTTTTTCCCCTTTTTTCTTTTCTGTTTTCGCCCACAGTGGAAGTTTATTATGGGGCGGCCCGAAGGGAAAGCTACTCCTTGGGGGGCACCCTTTTGTGGCCCAGGCCCCGAATGGACACACTTCTCACGGGCGGTAAGCACACCATCTCATCTCATCCGTGTTTGGTCGGGGTGTGTGTATTTATATATAAATGTAATTTTTTTTCCCCTTTTTCTTTTCTGTTTTCGCCCACAGTGGAAGTTTATTATGGGGCGGCCCGCGAGGGAAAGCTACTCCTTGGGGGGCACCCTTTTGTGGCCCAGGCCCCAAATGGACACAGTTCTCACGGGCGGTAAGCACACCATCTCATCTCATCCGTGTTTGGTCGGGGTGTGTGTATATATATATATATATAAATGTAATTTTTTTTCCCCTTTTTCTTTTCTGTTTTCGCCCACAGTGGAAGTTTATTATGGGGCGGCCCGAAGGGAAAGCTACTCCTTGGGGGGCACCCTTTTGTTGCCCAGGCCCCGAATGGACACACTTCTCACGGGCGTTAAGCACACCATCTCATCTCATCCGTGTTTGGTCGGGGTGTGTGTATTTATATATAAATGTAATTTTTTTCCCCCTTTTTCTTTTTCTTTTCTGTTTTCGCCCACAGTGGATGTTTATTTTGGGGCAGCCCGCGAGCGAAAGCTACGCCTTGGGGGGCACCCTTTTGTGGCCAAGGCCCCGAATGGACACACTTCTCACGGGCGGTAAGCACACCATCTCTCATCTCATCTCCTCTCATCCGTGTTTGGTCGGGGTGTGTGTATTTATATATAAATGTAATGTTTATTTTTTTTCCCCTTTTTCTTTTCTGTTTTCAGTGGAAGTTTATTATGGGGCGGCCCGCGAGCGAAAGCTACGCCTTGGGGGGCACCCTTTTGTGGCCAAAGCCCCGAATGGACACACTTCTCACGGGCGGTAAGCACACCATCTTATCTCATCTCATCCGTGTTTGGTCGGGGTGTGTGTATTTATATATAAATGTAATGTTTATTTTTTTTCCCCTTTTTCTTTTCTGTTTTCAGTGGAAGTTTATTATGGGGTGGCCCGCGAGCGAAAGCTACGCCTTGGGGGGCACCCTTTTGTGGCCCAGGCCCCGAATGGACACACTTCTCACGGGCGGTAAGCACACCATCTCATCTCATCCGTGTTTGGTCGGGGTGTGTGTATTTATATATAAATGTAATTTTTTTTCCCCTTTTTCTTTTCTGTTTTCGCCCACAGTGGAAGTTTATTATGGGGCGGCCCGTGAGGGAAAGCTACTCCTTGGGGGGCACCCTTTTGTGGCCCAGGCCCCAAATGGACACACTTCTCACGGGCGGTAAGCACACCATCTCATCTCATCCGTGTTTGGTCGGGGTGTGTATTTATATATAAATGTAATTTTTTTTTTTCCCCTTTTTTCTTTTCTGTTCTCGCCCACAGTGGAACTTTATTATGGGGCGGCCCGAGAGCGAAAGCTACGCCTTGGGGGGAACACTTTTGTGGCCCAGGCCCCGAATGGACACACTTCTCACGGGCGGTAAGCACACCATCTCATCTCATCCGTGTTTGGTCGGGGTGTGTGTATTTATATATAAATGTAATTTTTTTTCCCCTTTTTCTTTTCTGTTTTCGCCCACAGTGGAAGTTTATTATGGGGCGGCCCGTGAGGGAAAGCTACTCCTTGGGGGGCACCCTTTTGTGGCCCAGGCCCCAAATGGACACACTTCTCACGGGCGGTAAGCACACCATCTCATCTCATCCGTGTTTGGTCGGGGTGTGTGTATTTATATATAAATGTAATTTTTTTTCCCCCTTTTTCTTTTCTGTTTTCGCCCACAGTGGAAGTTTATTATGGGGCGGCCCGCGAGCGAAAGCTACGCCTTGGGGGGCACCCTTTTGTGGCCAAGGCCCCGAATGGACACACTTCTCACGGGCGGTAAGCACACCATCTCTCATCTCATCTCCTCTCATCCGTGTTTGGTCGGGGTGTGTGTATTTATATATAAATGTAATGTTTATTTTTTTTCCCCTTTTTCTTTTCTGTTTTCAGTGGAAGTTTATTATGGGGCGGCCCGCGAGCGAAAGCTACGCCTTGGGGGGCACCCTTTTGTGGCCCAGGCCCCGAATGGACACACTTCTCACGGGCGGTAAGCACACCATCTCTCATCTCATCTCCTCTCCTCTCATCCGTGTTTGGTCGGGCTGTGTGTATTTATATATAAATGTAACTTTTTTTTTCCCCTTTTTTCTTTTCTGTTTTCGCCCACAGTGGAAGTTTATTATGGGGCGGCCCGAAGGGAAAGCTACTCCTTGGGGGGCACCCTTTTGTGGCCCAGGCCCCGAATGGACACACTTCTCACGGGCGGTAAGCACACCATCTCATCTCATCCGTGTTTGGTCGGGGTGTGTGTATTTATATATAAATGTAATTTTTTTTTCCCCTTTTTCTTTTCTGTTTTCGCCCACAGTGGAAGTTTATTATGGGGCGGCCCGCGAGGGAAAGCTACTCCTTGGGGGGCACCCTTTTGTGGCCCAGGCCCCAAATGGACACAGTTCTCACGGGCGGTAAGCACACCATCTCATCTCATCCGTGTTTGGTCGGGGTGTGTGTATATATATATATATATAAATGTAATTTTTTTTCCCCTTTTTCTTTTCTGTTTTCGCCCACAGTGGAAGTTTATTATGGGGCGGCCCGAAGGGAAAGCTACTCCTTGGGGGGCACCCTTTTGTTGCCCAGGCCCCGAATGGACACACTTCTCACGGGCGTTAAGCACACCATCTCATCTCATCCGTGTTTGGTCGGGGTGTGTGTATTTATATATAAATGTAATTTTTTTCCCCCTTTTTCTTTTTCTTTTCTGTTTTCGCCCACAGTGGATGTTTATTTTGGGGCAGCCCGCGAGCGAAAGCTACGCCTTGGGGGGCACCCTTTTGTGGCCAAGGCCCCGAATGGACACACTTCTCACGGGCGGTAAGCACACCATCTCTCATCTCATCTCCTCTCATCCGTGTTTGGTCGGGGTGTGTGTATTTATATATAAATGTAATGTTTATTTTTTTTCCCCTTTTTCTTTTCTGTTTTCAGTGGAAGTTTATTATGGGGCGGCCCGCGAGCGAAAGCTACGCCTTGGGGGGCACCCTTTTGTGGCCAAAGCCCCGAATGGACACACTTCTCACGGGCGGTAAGCACACCATCTTATCTCATCTCATCCGTGTTTGGTCGGGGTGTGTGTATTTATATATAAATGTAATGTTTATTTTTTTTCCCCTTTTTCTTTTCTGTTTTCAGTGGAAGTTTATTATGGGGTGGCCCGCGAGCGAAAGCTACGCCTTGGGGGGCACCCTTTTGTGGCCCAGGCCCCGAATGGACACACTTCTCACGGGCGGTAAGCACACCATCTCATCTCATCTCATCCGTGTTTGGTCGGGCTGTGTGTATTTATATATAAATGTAATTTTTTTTTCCCCTTTTTTCTTTTCTGTTTTCGCCCACAGTGGAAGTTTATTATGGGGCGGCCCGAAGGGAAAGCTACTCCTTGGGGGGCACCCTTTTGTGGCCCAGGCCCCGAATGGACACACTTCTCACGGGCGGTAAGCACACCATCTCATCTCATCCGTGTTTGGTCGGGGTGTGTGTATTTATATATAAATGTAATTTTTTTTCCCCTTTTTCTTTTCTGTTTTCGCCCACAGTGGAAGTTTATTATGGGGCGGCCCGTGAGGGAAAGCTACTCCTTGGGGGGCAACCTTTTGTGGCCCAGGCCCCAAATGGACACACTTCTCACGGGCGGTAAGCACACCATCTCATCTCACCCATGTTTGGTTGGGGTGTGTGTATTTATATGTAATTTTTTTTTCCCCCTTTTTCTTTTCTGTTTTCGCCCACAGTGGAAGTTTATTATGGGGCGGCCCGCGAGCGAAAGCTACGCCTTAGGGGGAACCCTTTTGTGGCCCATGCCCCGAATGGACACACTTCTCACGGGCGGTAAGCACACCATCTCATCTCATCCGTGTTTGGTCGGGGTGTGTGTATTTATATATAAATGTAATTTTTTTTCCCCTTTTTCTTTTCTGTTTTCGCCCACAGTGGAAGTTTATTATGGGGCGGCCCGTGAGGGAAAGCTACTCCTTGGGGGGCACCCTTTTGTGGCCCAGGCCCCAAATGGACACACTTCTCACGGGCGGTAAGCACACCATCTCATCTCATCCATGTTTGGTTGGGGTGTGTGTATTTATATATAAATGTAATTTTTTTTCCCCCTTTTTTCTTTTCTGTTTTCGCCCACAGTGGAAGTTTATTATGGGGCGGCCCGCGAGCGAAAGCTATGCCTTGAGGGGAACCCTTTTGTGGCCCAGGCCCCGAATGGACACACTTCTCACGGGCGGTAAGCACACCATCTCATCTCATCCGTGTTTGGTCGGGGTGTGTGTATTTATATATAAATGTAATTTTTTTTCCCCTTTTTCTTTTCTGTTTTCGCCCACAGTGGAAGTTTATTATGGGGCGGCCCGTGAGGGAAAGCTACTCCTTGGGGGGCACCCTTTTGTGGCCCAGGCCCCAAATGGACACACTTCTCACGGGCGGTAAGCACACCATCTCATCTCATCCGTGTTTGGTCGGGGTGTGTGTATTTATATATAAATGTAATTTTTTTTCCCCCTTTTTCTTTTCTGTTTTCGCCCACAGTGGAAGTTTATTATGGGGCGGCCCGCGAGCGAAAGCTACGCCTTGGGGGGCACCCTTTTGTGGCCAAGGCCCCGAATGGACACACTTCTCACGGGCGGTAAGCACACCATCTCTCATCTCATCTCCTCTCATCCGTGTTTGGTCGGGGTGTGTGTATTTATATATAAATGTAATGTTTATTTTTTTTCCCCTTTTTCTTTTCTGTTTTCAGTGGAAGTTTATTATGGGGCGGCCCGCGAGCGAAAGCTACGCCTTGGGGGGCACCCTTTTGTGGCCCAGGCCCCGAATGGACACACTTCTCACGGACGGTAAGCACACCATCTCATCTCATCCGTGTTTGGTCGGGCTGTGTGTATTTATATATAAATGTAATTTTTTTTTCCCCTTTTTTCTTTTCTGTTTTCGCCCACAGTGGAAGTTTATTATGGGGCGGCCCGAAGGGAAAGCTACTCCTTGGGGGGCACCCTTTTGTGGCCCAGGCCCCGAATGGACACACTTCTCACGGGCGGTAAGCACACCATCTCATCCGTGTTTGGTCGGGGTGTGTGTATTTATATATAAATGTAATTTTTTTTCCCCCTTTTTCTTTTCTGTTTTCGCCCACAGTGGAAGTTTATTATGGGGCGGCCCGCGAGCGAAAGCTACGCCTTGGGGGGCACCCTTTTGAGGCCCAGGCCCCGAATGGACACACTTCTCACGGGCGGTAAGCACACCATCTCATCTCATCTCATCCGTGTTTGGTCGGGGTGTGTGTATTTATATATATATAAATGTAATTTTTTTTCCCCCTTTTTCTTTTCTGTTTTCGCCCACAGTGGAAGTTTATTATGGGGCGGCCCGAAGGGAAAGCTACTCCTTGGGGGGCACCCTTTTGTGGCCCAGGCCCCGAATGGACACACTTCTCACGGGCGGTAAGCACACCATCTCATCTCATCCATGTTTGGTCGGGGTGTGTGTATTTATATATAAATGTAATTTTTTTTCCCGTTTTTCTTTTCTGTTTTCGCCCACAGTGGAAGTTTATTATGGGGCGGCCCGTGAGGGAAAGCTACTCCTTGGGGGGCAACCTTTTGTGGCCCAGGCCCCAAATGGACACACTTCTCACGGGCGGTAAGCACACCATCTCATCTCACCCATGTTTGGTTGGGGTGTGTGTATTTATATGTAATTTTTTTTCCCCCTTTTTCTTTTCTGTTTTCGCCCACAGTGGAAGTTTATTATGGGGCGGCCCGCGAGCGAAAGCTACGCCTTAGGGGGAACCCTTTTGTGGCCCAGGCCCCGAATGGACACACTTCTCACGGGCGGTAAGCACACCATCTCATCTCATCCGTGTTTGGTCGGGGTGTGTGTATTTATATATAAATGTAATTTTTTTTCCCCTTTTTCTTTTCTGTTTTCGCCCACAGTGGAAGTTTATTATGGGGCGGCCCGCGAGGGAAAGCTACTCCTTGGGGGGCACCCTTTTGTGGCCCAGGCCCCAAATGGACACACTTCTCACGGGCGGTAAGCACACCATCTCATCTCATCCGTGTTTGGTCGGGGTGTGTATTTATATATAAATGTAATTTTTTTTTTTCCCCTTTTTTCTTTTCTGTTCTCGCCCACAGTGGAACTTTATTATGGGGCGGCCCGAGAGCGAAAGCTACGCCTTGGGGGGAACACTTTTGTGGCCCAGGCCCCGAATGGACACACTTCTCACGGGCGGTAAGCACACCATCTCATCTCATCCGTGTTTGGTCGGGGTGTGTGTATTTATATATAAATGTAATTTTTTTTCCCCTTTTTCTTTTCTGTTTTCGCCCACAGTGGAAGTTTATTATGGGGCGGCCCGTGAGGGAAAGCTACTCCTTGGGGGGCACCCTTTTGTGGCCCAGGCCCCAAATGGACACACTTCTCACGGGCGGTAAGCACACCATCTCATCTCATCCGTGTTTGGTCGGGGTGTGTGTATTTATATATAAATGTAATTTTTTTTCCCCCTTTTTCTTTTCTGTTTTCGCCCACAGTGGAAGTTTATTATGGGGCGGCCCGCGAGCGAAAGCTACGCCTTGGGGGGCACCCTTTTGTGGCCAAGGCCCCGAATGGACACACTTCTCACGGGCGGTAAGCACACCATCTCATCTCATCCGTGTTTGGTCGGGGTGTGTGTATTTATATATAAATGTAATTTTTTTTCCCCTTTTTTCTTTTCTGTTTTCGCCCACAGTGGAAGTTTATTATGGGGCGGCCAGAGAGGAAAAGCTACTCCTTGGGGGGCACCCTTTTGTGGCCCAGGCCCCGAATGGACACACTTCTCATGGGCGGTAAGCACACCATCTCATCTCATCCGTGTTTGGTCGGGGTGTGTGTATTTATATATATAAATGTAATTTTTTTTCCCCTTTTTTCTTTTCTGTTTTCGCCCACAGTGGAAGTTTATTATGGGGCGGCCCGCGAGCGAAAGCTACGCCTCGGGGGGCACCCTTTTGTGGCCCAGGTCCCGCTTGGACACACTTCTCACGGGCGTTAAGCACACCATCTCATCTCATCTCATCCGTGTTTGGTCGGGGTGTGTGTATTAATATATAAATGTAATTTTTTTTTCCCCCTTTTTCTTTTCTGTTTTCGCCCACAGTGGAAGTTTATTATGGGGCGGCCCGCGAGCGAAAGCTACGCCTTGGGGGGCACCCTTTTGTGGCCAAGGCCCCGAATGGACACACTTCTCAAGGGCGGTAAGCACACCATCTCTCATCTCATCTCCTCTCATCCGTGTTTGGTCGGGGTGTGTGTATTTATATATAAATGTAATTTTTTTCCCCCCTTTTTCTTTTCTGTTTTCACCCACAGTGGAAGTTTATTATGGGGTGGGCCGCGAGCAAAATCTACGCCTTGGGGGGCACCCTTTTGTGGCCCAGGCCCCGAATGGACACACTTCTCACGGGCTGTAAGCACACCATCTCATCTCATCTCATCCGTGTTTGGTCGGGCTGTGTGTATTTATATATAAATGTAATTTTTTTTCCCCTTTTTTCTTTTCTGTTTTCGCCCACAGTGGAAGTTTATTATGGTGCGGCCCGCGAGGGAAAGCAACTCCTTGGGGGGCACCCTTTTGTGGCCCAGGCCCCGAATGGACACACTTCTCACGGGCGGTAAGCACACCATCTCATCTCATCCGTGTTTGGTCGGGGTGTGTGTATTTATATATAAATGTAATTTTTTTTCCCCCTTTTTCTTTTCTGTTTTCGCCCACAGTGGAAGTTTATTATGGGGCGGCCCGCGAGCGAAAGCTACGCCTTGGGGGGCACCCTTTTGAGGCCCAGGCCCCGAATGGACACACTTCTCACGGGCGGTAAGCACACCATCTCATCTCATCTCATCCTTGTTTGGTCGGGCTGTGTGTATTTATATATTAATGTAATTTTTTTCCCCTTTTTTTTTTTCTGTTTTCGCCCACAGTGGAAGTTTATTATGGGGCGGCCCGAGAGCGAAAGCTACGCCTTGGGGGGAACACTTTTGTGGCCCAGGCCCCGAATGGACACACTTCTCACGGGCGTTAAGCACACCATCTCATCTCATCCGTGTTTGGTCGGGGTGTGTGTATTTATATATAAATGTAATTTTTTTTTTCCCCTTTTTCTTTTCTGTTTTCGCCCACAGTGGAAGTTTATTATGGGGTGGCCCGTGAGGGAAAGCTACTCCTTGGGGGGCACCCTTTTGTGGCCCAGGCCCCGAATGGACACACTTCTCACGGGCGGTAAGCACACCATCTCATCTCATCCGTGTTTGGTCGGGGTGTGTGTATTTATATATAAATGTAATTTTTTTTCCCCCTTTTTCTTTTCTGTTTTCGCCCACAGTGGAAGTTTATTATGGGGCGGCCCGCGAGCGAAAGCTACGCCTTGGGGGGCACCCTTTTGTGGCCAAGGCCCCGAATGGACACACTTCTCACGGGCGGTAAGCACACCATCTTATCTCATCTCATCCGTGTTTGGTCGGGCTGTGTGTATTTATATATAAATGTAATGTTTATTTTTTTTCCCCTTTTTTCTTTTCTGTTTTCAGTGGAAGTTTATTATGGGGCGGCCCGCGAGCGAAAGCTACGCCTTGGGGGGCACCCTTTTGTGGCCCAGGCCCCGAATGGACACACTTCTCACGGGCGGTAAGCACACCATCTCATCTCATCCGTGTTTGGTCGGGGTGTGTGTATTTATATATAAATGTAATTTTTTTTTTTCCCCTTTTTCTTTTCTGTTTTCGCCCACAGTGGAAGTTTATTATGGGGCGGCCCGCGAGCGAAAGCTACGCCTTGGGGGGCACCCTTTTGTGGCCCAGGCCATGAATGGACACACTTCTCAAGGGCGGTAAGCACACCATCTCATCTCATCTCATCCGTGTTTGGTTGGGGTGTGTGTATTTATATATAAATGTAATTTTTTTTTCCCCCTTTTTCTTTTCTGTTTTCGCCCACAGGGGAAGTTTATTATGGGGCGGCCCGCGAGGGAAAGCTACTCCTTGGGGGGCACCCTTTTGTGGCCCAGGCCCCAAATGGACACACTTCTCACGGGCGGTAAGCACACCATCTCATCTCATCCGTGTTTGGTCGGGGTGTGTGTATTTATATATAAATGTAATTTTTTTTTCCCCCTTTTTCTTTTCTGTTTTCGCTCACAGTGGAAGTTTATTATGGGGCGGCCTGTGAGGGAAAGCTACTCCTTGGGGGGGCACCATTTTGTGGCCCAGGCCCCGAATGGACACACTTCTCACGGGCGGTAAGCACACCATCTCATCTCATCCGTGTTTGGTCGGGCTGTGTGTATTTATATATAAATGTAATTTTTTTCCCCCTTTTTCTTTTCTGTGTTCGCCCACAGTGGAAGTTTATTATGGGGTGGCCCGTGAGGGAAAGCTACTCCTTGGGGGCACCCTTTTGTGGCCAAGGCCCCGAATGGACACACTTCTCACGGGCGGTAAGCACACCATCTCTCATCTCATCTCCTCTCATCCGTGTTTGGTCGGGGTGTGTGTATTTATATATAAATGTAATTTTTTTTTTCCCCCTTTTTCTTTTCTGTTTTCGCCCACAGTGGAAGTTTATTATGGGGCGGCCCGCGAGCGAAAGCTACGCCTTGGGGGGCACCCTTTTGTGGCCCAGGCCCCGAATGGACACACTTCTCACGGGCGGTAAGCACACCATCTCATCTCATCTCATCCGTGTTTGGTCGGGGTGGGTGTATTTATATATAAATGTAATTTTTTTTTCCCCTTTTTTCTTTTCTGTTTTCGCCCACAGTGGAAGTTTATTATGGGGCGGCCCAAAGGGAAAGCTACTCCTTGGGGGGCACCCTTTTGTGGCCCAGGCCCCGAATGGACACACTTCTCACGGGCGGTAAGCACACCATCTCATCTCATCTCATCCGTGTTTGGTCGGGCTGTGTCTATTTATATATAAATGTAATTTTCTTTCCCCCTTTTTCTTTTCTGTTTTCGCCCACAGGGGAAGTTTATTATGGGGCGGCCCGCGAGGGAAAGCTACTCCTTGGGGGGGCACCATTTTGTGGCCCAGGCCCCGAATGGACACACTTCTCACGGGCGGTAAGCACACCATCTCATCTCATCCGTGTTTGGTCGGGCTGTGTGTATTTATATATAAATGTAATTTTTTTCCCCCTTTTTCTTTTCTGTGTTCGCCCACAGTGGAAGTTTATTATGGGGTGGCCCGCGAGCGTAAGCTACGCCTTGGGGGGCACCCTTTTGTGGCCCAGGCCCCGAATGGACACACTTCTCACGGGCGGTAAGCACACCATCTCACCTCATCCGTGTTTGGTCGGGGTGTGTGTATTTATATATAAATGTAATTTTTTTTTTCCCCTTTTTTCTTTTCTGTTTTCGCCCACAGTGGAAGTTTATTATGGGGCGGCCCGTGAGGGAAAGCTACACCTTGGGGGCACCCTTTTGTGGCCAAGGCCCCGAATGGACACACTTCTCACGGGCGGTAAGCACACCATCTCTCATCTCATCTCCTCTCATCCGTGTTTGGTCGGGGTGTGTGTATTTATATATAAATGTAATTTTTTTTCCCCCTTTTTCTTTTCTGTTTTCGCCCACAGTGGAAGTTTATTATGGGGCGGCCCGCGAGCGAAAGCTACGCCTTGGGGGGCACCCTTTTGAGGCCCAGGCCCCGAATGGACACACTTCTCACGGGCGGTAAGCACACCATCTCATCTCATCTCATCTCATCCTTGTTTGGTCGGGGTGTGTGTATTTATATATAAATGTAATTTTTTTTCCCCCTTTTTCTTTTCTGTTTTCGCCCACAGTGGAAGTTTATTATGGGGCGGCCCGCGAGCGAAAGCTACGCCTTGAGGGGAACCCTTTTGTGGCCCAGGCCCCGAATGGACACACTTCTCACGGGCGGTAAGCACACCATCTCATCTCATCCGTGTTTGGTCGGGGTGTGTGTATTTATATATAAATGTAATTTTTTTTTTCCCCCTTTTTCTTTTCTGTTTTCGCCCACAGTGGAAGTTTATTATGGGGCGGCCCGCGAGCGAAAGCTACGCCTTGGGGGGCACCCTTTTGTGGCCCAGGCCCCGAATGGACACACTTCTCACGGGCGGTAAGCACACCATCTCATCTCATCCGTGTTTGGTCGGGGTGGGTGTATTTATATATAAATGTAATTTTTTTTTCCCCTTTTTTCTTTTCTGTTTTCGCCCACAGTGGAAGTTTATTATGGGGCGGCCCAAAGGGAAAGCTACTCCTTGGGGGGCACCCTTTTGTGGCCCAGGCCCCGAATGGACACACTTCTCACGGGCGGTAAGCACACCATCTCATCTCATCTCATCCGTGTTTGGTCGGGCTGTGTCTATTTATATATAAATGTAATTTTCTTTCCCCCTTTTTCTTTTCTGTTTTCGCCCACAGTGGAAGTTTATTATGGGGCGGCCCGCGAGCGAAAGCTACGCCTTGGGGGGCACCCTTTTGAGGCCCAGGCCCCGAATGGACACACTTCTCACGGGCGGTAAGCCCACCATCTCATCTCATCCGTGTTTGGTCGGGGTGTGTGTATTTATATATAAATGTAATTTTTTTTCCCCCTTTTTCTTTTCTGTTTTCGCCCACAGTGGAAGTTTATTATGGGGCGGCCCGCGAGCGAAAGCTACGATTGGGGGGCACCCTTTTGAGGCCCAGGCCCCGAATGGACACACTTCTCACGGGCGGTAAGCACACCATCTCATCTCATCCTTGTTTGGTCGGGGTGTGTGTATTTATATATAAATGTAATGTTTATTTTTTTTCCCCTTTTTCTTTTCTGTTTTCAGTGGAAGTTTATTATGGGGCGGCCCGCGAGCGAAAGCTACGCCTTGGGGGGCACCCTTTTGTGGCCCAGGCCCCGAATGGACACACTTCTCACGGGCGGTAAGCACACTATCTCATCTCATCTCATCCGTGTTTGGTCGGGCTGTGTGTATTTATATATAAATGTAATTTTTTTTCCCCCTTTTTCTTTTCTGTTTTCGCCCACAGTGGAAGTTTATTATGGTGCGGCCCGCGAGGGAAAGCTACTCCTTGGGGGGCACCCATTTGTGGCCCAGGCCCCGAATGGACACACTTCTCACGGGCGGTAAGCACACCATCTCATCTCATCCGTGTTTGGTCGGGGTGTGTGTATTTATATATAAATGTAATTTTTTTTCCCCCTTTTTCTTTTCTGTTTTCGCCCACAGTGGAAGTTTATTATGGGGCGGCCCGCGAGCGAAAGCTACGCCTTGGGGGGCACCCTTTTGAGGCCCAGGCCCCGAATGGACACACTTCTCACGGGCGGTAAGCACACCATCTCATCTCATCTCATCCTTGTTTGGTCGGGGTGTGTGTATTTATATATAAATGTAATTTTTTTTCCCCCTTTTTCTTTTCTGTTTTCGCCCACAGTGGAAGTTTATTATGGGGCGGCCCGCGAGCGAAAGCTACGCCTTGAGGGGAACCCTTTTGTGGCCCAGGCCCCGAATGGACACACTTCTCACGGGCGGTAAGCACACCATCTCATCTCATCCGTGTTTGGTCGGGGTGTGTGTATTTATATATAAATGTAATTTTTTTTCCCCTTTTTCTTTTCTGTTTTCGCCCACAGTGGAAGTTTATTATGGGGCGGCCCGCGAGGGAAAGCTACTCCTTGGGGGGCACCCTTTTGTGGCCCAGGCCCCAAATGGACACACTTCTCACGGGCGGTAAGCACACCATCTCATCTCATCCGTGTTTGGTCGGGGTGTGTGTCTTTATATATAAATGTAATTTTTTTTTTCCCCTTTTTTCTTTTCTGTTTTCGCCCACAGTGGAAGTTTATTATGGGGCGGCCCGCAAGCGAAATCTACGCCTTGGGGGGCACCCTTTTGTGGCCCAGGCCCCGAATGGACACACTTCTCACGGGTGGTAAGCACACCATCTCATCCTTGCTTGGTCGGGGTTTGTGTATTTATATATTAATGTAATTTTTTTTCCCCTTTTTTTTTTTTCTGTTTTCGCCCACAGTGGAAGTTTATTGTGGGGCGGCCCGAGAGCGAAAGCTACGCCTTGGGGGGAACACTTTTGTGGCCCAGGCCCCGAATGGACACACTTCTCACGGGCGGTAAGCACACCATCTCATCTCATCCGTGTTTGGTCGGGGTGTGTGTATTTATATATAAATGTAATTTTTTTTTCCCCTTTTTCTTTTCTGTTTTCGCCCACAGTGGAAGTTTATTATGGGGTGGCCCGTGAGGGAAAGCTACTCCTTGGGGGGCACCCTTTTGTGGCCCAGGCCCCGAATGGACACACTTCTCACGGGCGGTAAGCACACCATCTTATCTCATCTCATCTCATCCGTGTTTGGTCGGGGTGTGTGTATTTATATATAAATGTAATGTTTATTTTTTTTCCCCTTTTTCTTTTCTGTTTTCAGTGGAAGTTTATTATGGGGCGGCCCGTGAGGGAAAGCTACTCCTTGGGGGGCACCTTTTTGTGGCCCAGGCCCCAAATGGACACACTTCTCACAGGCGGTAAGCACACCATCTCATCTCATCCATGTTTGGTTGGGGTGTGTGTATTTATATATAAATGTAATTTTTTTTCCCCCTTTTTCTTTTCTGTTTTCGCCCACAGTGGAAGTTTATTATGGGGCGGCCCGCGAGCGAAAGCTACGCCTTGAGGGGAACCCTTTTGTGGCCCAGGCCCCGAATGGACACACTTCTCACGGGCGGTAAGCACACCATCTCTCATCTCATCTCCTCTCATCCGTGTTTGGTCGGGGTGTGTGTGTATATATATATATATATATATAAATGTAATTTTTTTTTCCCCCTTTTTCTTTTCTGTTTTCGCCCACAGTGGAAGTTTATTATGGGGCGGCCCGAAGGGAAAGCTACTCCTTGGGGGGCACCCTTTTGTGGCCCAGGCCCCGAATGGACACACTTCTCACGGGCGGTAAGCACACCATCTCATCTCATCTGTGTTTGGTCGGGGTGTGTGTATTTATATATAAATGTAATATTTTTTCCCCTTTTTCTTTTCTGTTTTCGCCCACAGTGGAAGTTTATTATGGGGCGGCCCGTGAGGGAAAGCTACTCCTTGGGGGGCAACCTTTTGTGGCCCAGGCCCCAAATGGACACACTTCTCACGGGCGGTAAGCACACCATCTCATCTCACCCATGTTTGGTTGGGGTGTGTGTATTTATATGTAATTTTTTTTTCCCCCTTTTTCTTTTCTGTTTTCGCCCACAGTGGAAGTTTATTATGGGGCGGCCCGTGAGGGAAAGCTACTCCTTGGGGGGCACCCTTTTGTGGCCCAGGCCCCAAATGGACACACTTCTCACGGGCGGTAAGCACACCATCTCATCTCACCCATGTTTGGTTGGGGTGTGTGTATTTATATGTAATTTTTTTTTCCCCCTTTTTCTTTTCTGTTTTCGCCCACAGTGGAAGTTTATTATGGGGCGGCCCGAGAGCGAAAGCTACGCCTTGGGGGGAACACTTTTGTGGCCCAGGCCCCGAATGGACACACTTCTCACGGGCGGTAAGCACACCATCTCATCTCATCCGTGTTTGGTCGGGGTGTGTGTATTTATATATAAATGTAATTTTTTTTCCCCTTTTTCTTTTCTGTTTTCGCCCACAGTGGAAGTTTATTATGGGGCGGCCCGTGAGGGAAAGCTACTCCTTGGGGGGCACCCTTTTGAGGCCCAGGCCCCGAATGGACACACTTCTCACGGGCGGTAAGCACACCATCTCTCATCTCATCTCCTCTCATCCGTGTTTGGTCGGGCTGTGTGTATTTATATATAAATGTAATTTTTTTTTCCCCTTTTTTCTTTTCTGTTTTCGCCCACAGTGGAAGTTTATTATGGGGCGGCCCGAAGGGAAAGCTACTCCTTGGGGGGCACCCTTTTGAGGCCCAGGCCCCGAATGGACACACTTCTCACGGGCGGTAAGCACACCATCTCATCTCATCCGTGTTTGGTCGGGGTGTGTGTATTTATATATATAAATGTAATTTTTTTTCCCCCTTTTTCTTTTCTGTTTTCGCCCACAGTGGAAGTTTATTATGGGGCGGCCCGCGAGCGAAAGCTACGCCTTGGGGGGAACCCTTTTGTGGCTCAGGCCCCGAATGGACACACTTCTCACGGGCGGTAAGCACACCATCTCATCTCATCCGTGTTTGGTCGGGGTGTGTGTATTTATATATAAATGTAATTTTTTTTCCCCTTTTTCTTTTCTGTTTTCGCCCACAGTGGAAGTTTATTATGGGGCGGCCCGAAGGGAAAGCTACTCCTTGGGGGGCACCCTTTTGTGGCCCAGGCCCCGAATGGACACACTTCTCACGGGCGGTAAGCACACCATCTCATCTCATCCGTGTTTGGTCGGGGTGTGTGTATTTATATATAAATGTAATTTTTTTTCCCCCTTTTTCTTTTCTGTTTTCGCCCACAGTGGAAGTTTATTATGGGGCGGCCCGCGAGGGAAAGCTACTCCTTGGGGGGCACCCTTTTGTGGCCCAGGCCCCAAATGGACACAGTTCTCATGAGCGGTAAGCACACCATCTCATCTCATCCGTGTTTGGTCGGGGTGTGTGTATTTTATATATAAATGTAATTTTGTTTTTCCCCTTTTTTCTTTTCTGTTTTCGCCCACAGTGGAAGTTTATTATGGGGCGGCCCGCGAGCGAAAGCTACGCCTTGGGGGGAACCCTTTTGTGGCCCAGGCCCCGAATGGACACACTTCTCACGGGCGGTAAGCACACCATCTCATCTCATCCGTGTTTGGTCGGGGTGTGTGTATATATATATATATAAATGTAATTTTTTTTCCCCTTTTTCTTTTCTGTTTTCGCCCACAGTGGAAGTTTATTATGGGGCGGCCCGAAGGGAAAGCTACTCCTTGGGGGGCACCCTTTTGTGGCCCAGGCCCCGAATGGACACACTTCTCACGGGCGTTAAGCACACCATCTCATCTCATCCGTGTTTGGTCGGGGTGTGTGTATTTATATATAAATGTAATTTTTTTTCCCCCTTTTTCTTTTTCTTTTCTGTTTTCGCCCACAGTGGAAGTTTATTTTGGGGCAGCCCGCGAGCGAAAGCTACGCCTTGGGGGGGCACCCTTTTGTGGCCAAAGCCCCGAATGGACACACTTCTCACGGGCGGTAAGCACACCATCTCTCATCTCATCTCATCTCATCCGTGTTTGGTCGGGGTGTGTGTATTTATATATAAATGTAATGTTTATTTTTTTTCCCCTTTTTCTTTTCTGTTTTCAGTGGAAGTTTATTATGGGGCGGCCCGCGAGCGAAAGCTACGCCTTGGGGGGCACCCTTTTGTGGCCCAGGCCCCGAATGGACACACTTCTCACGGGCGGTAAGCACACCATCTCATCTCATCCGTGTTTGGTCGGGGTGTGTGTATTTATATATAAATGTAATTTTTTTTTCCCCCTTTTTTCTTTTCTGTTTTCGCCCACAGTGGAAGTTTATTATGGGGCGGCCCGAAGGGAAAGCTACTCCTTGGGGGGCACCCTTTTGTGGCCCAGGCCCCGAATGGACACACTTCTCACGGGCGGTAAGCACACCATCTCATCTCATCCATGTTTGGTCGGGGTGTGTGTATTTATATATAAATGTAATTTTTTTTCCCCTTTTTCTTTTCTGTTTTCGCCCACAGTGGAAGTTTATTATGGGGCGGCCCGTGAGGGAAAGCTACTCCTTGGGGGGCAACCTTTTGTGGCCCAGGCCCCAAATGGACACACTTCTCACGGGCGGTAAGCACACCATCTCATCTCACCCATGTTTGGTTGGGGTGTGTGTATTTATATGTAATTTTTTTTCCCCCTTTTTCTTTTCTGTTTTCGCCCACAGTGGAAGTTTATTATGGGGCGGCCCGCGAGCGAAAGCTACGCCTTAGGGGGAACCCTTTTGTGGCCCAGGCCCCGAATGGACACACTTCTCACGGGCGGTAAGCACACCATCTCATCTCATCCGTGTTTGGTCGGGGTGTGTGTATTTATATATAAATGTAATTTTTTTTCCCCTTTTTCTTTTCTGTTTTCGCCCACAGTGGAAGTTTATTATGGGGCGGCCCGTGAGGGAAAGCTACTCCTTGGGGGGCACCCTTTTGTGGCCCAGGCCCCAAATGGACACACTTCTCACGGGCGGTAAGCACACCATCTCATCTCATCCGTGTTTGGTCGGGGTGTGTATTTATATATAAATGTAATTTTTTTTTTTCCCCTTTTTTCTTTTCTGTTCTCGCCCACAGTGGAAGTTTATTATGGGGCGGCCCGAGAGCGAAAGCTACGCCTTGGGGGGAACACTTTTGTGGCCCAGGCCCCGAATGGACACACTTCTCACGGGCGGTAAGCACACCATCTCATCTCATCCGTGTTTGGTCGGGGTGTGTGTATTTATATATAAATGTAATTTTTTTTCCCCTTTTTCTTTTCTGTTTTCGCCCACAGTGGAAGTTTATTATGGGGCGGCCCGTGAGGGAAAGCTACTCCTTGGGGGGCACCCTTTTGTGGCCCAGGCCCCAAATGGACACACTTCTCACGGGCGGTAAGCACACCATCTCATCTCATCCGTGTTTGGTCGGGGTGTGTGTATTTATATATAAATGTAATTTTTTTTCCCCCTTTTTCTTTTCTGTTTTCGCCCACAGTGGAAGTTTATTATGGGGCGGCCCGCGAGCGAAAGCTACGCCTTGGGGGGCACCCTTTTGTGGCCAAGGCCCCGAATGGACACACTTCTCACGGGCGGTAAGCACACCATCTCTCATCTCATCTCCTCTCATCCGTGTTTGGTCGGGGTGTGTGTATTTATATATAAATGTAATGTTTATTTTTTTTCCCCTTTTTCTTTTCTGTTTTCAGTGGAAGTTTATTATGGGGCGGCCCGCGAGCGAAAGCTACGCCTTGGGGGGCACCCTTTTGTGGCCCAGGCCCCGAATGGACACACTTCTCACAGGCGGTAAGCACACCATCTCTCATCTCATCTCCTCTCATCCGTGTTTGGTCGGGCTGTGTGTATTTATATATAAATGTAATTTTTTTTTCCCCTTTTTTTTCTTTTCTGTTTTCGCCCACAGTGGAAGTTTATTATGGGGCGGCCCGAAGGGAAAGCTACTCCTTGGGGGGCACCATTTTGTGGCCCAGGCCCCGAATGGACACACTTCTCACGGGCGGTAAGCACACCATCTCATCTCATCCGTGTTTGGTCGGGGTGTGTGTATTTATATATAAATGTAATTTTTTTTCCCCCTTTTTCTTTTCTGTTTTCGCCCACAGTGGAAGTTTATTATGGGGCGGCCCGCGAGCGAAAGCTACGCTTTGGGGGGCACCCTTTTGAGGCCCAGGCCCCGAATGGACACACTTCTCACGGGCGGTAAGCACACCATCTCATCTCATCCGTGTTTGGTCGGGGTGTGTGTATTTATATATATAAATGTAATTTTTTTTCCCCCTTTTTCTTTTCTGTTTTCGCCCACAGTGGAAGTTTATTATGGGGCGGCCCGCGAGCGAAAGCTACGCCTTGGGGGGAACCCTTTTGTGGCTCAGGCCCCGAATGGACACACTTCTCACGGGCGGTAAGCACACCATCTCATCTCATCCGTGTTTGGTCAGGGTGTGTGTATTTATATATAAATGTAATTTTTTTTCCCCTTTTTCTTTTCTGTTTTCGCCCACAGTGGAAGTTTATTATGGGGCGGCCCGCGAGGGAAAGCTACTCCTTGGGGGGCACCCTTTTGTGGCCCAGGCCCCAAATGGACACAGTTCTCATGGGCGGTAAGCACACCATCTCATCTCATCCGTGTTTGGTCGGGGTGTGTGTATTTATATATAAATGTAATTTTGTTTTTCCCCTTTTTTCTTTTCTGTTTTCGCCCACAGTGGAAGTTTATTATGGGGCGGCCCGCGAGCGAAAGCTACGCCTTGGGGGGAACCCTTTTGTGGCCCAGGCCCCGAATGGACACCCTTCTCACGGGCGGTAAGCACACCATCTCATCTCATCCGTGTTTGGTCGGGGTGTGTGTATATATATATATAAATGTAATTTTTTTTCCCCTTTTTCTTTTCTGTTTTCGCCCACAGTGGAAGTTTATTATGGGGCGGCCCGAAGGGAAAGCTACTCCTTGGGGGGCACCCTTTTGTGGCCCAGGCCCCGAATGGACACACTTCTCACGGGCGGTAAGCACACCATCTCATCCGTGTTTGGTCGGGGTGTGTGTATTTATATATAAATGTAATTTTTTTTCCCCCTTTTTCTTTTCTGTTTTCGCCCACAGTGGAAGTTTATTATGGGGCGGCCCGCGAGCGAAAGCTACGCCTTGGGGGGGCACCCTTTTGAGGCCCAGGCCCCGAATGGACACACTTCTCACGGGCGGTAAGCACACCATCTCATCTCATCTCATCTCATCCGTGTTTGGTCGGGGTGTGTGTATTTATATATATATAAATGTAATTTTTTTTCCCCCTTTTTCTTTTCTGTTTTCGCCCACAGTGGAAGTTTATTATGGGGCGGCCCGCGAGCGAAAGCTACGCCTTAGGGGGAACCCTTTTGTGGCCCAGGCCCCGAATGGACACACTTCTCACGGGCGGTAAGCACACCATCTCATCTCACCCATGTTTGGTTGGGGTGTGTGTATTTATATGTCATTTTTTTTTCCCCCTTTTTTCTTTTCTGTTTTCGCCCACAGTGGAAGTTTATTATGGGGCGGCCCGCGAGCGAAAGCTACGCCTTAGGGGGAACCCTTTTGTGGCCCAGGCCCCGAATGGACACACTTCTCACGGGCGGTAAGCACACCATCTCATCTCATCCGTGTTTGGTCGGGGTGTGTGTATTTATATATAAATGTAATTTTTTTTCCCCTTTTTCTTTTCTGTTTTCGCCCACAGTGGAAGTTTATTATGGGGCGGCCCGTGAGGGAAAGCTACTCCTTGGGGGGCACCCTTTTGTGGCCCAGGCCCCAAATGGACACACTTCTCACGGGCGGTAAGCACACCATCTCATCTCATCCGTGTTTGGTCGGGGTGTGTGTATTTATATATAAATGTAATTTTTTTTCCCCTTTTTCTTTTCTGTTTTCGCCCACAGTGGAAGTTTATTATGGGGCGGCCCGCGAGCGAAAGCTACGCCTTGGGGGGCACCCTTTTGTGGCCAAGGCCCCGAATGGACACACTTCTCACGGGCGGTAAGCACACCATCTCATCTCATCTCATCCGTGTTTGGTCGGGCTGTGTGTATTTATATATAAATGTAATTTTTTTTTCCCCTTTTTTCTTTTCTGTTTTCGCCCACAGTGGAAGTTTATTATGGGGCGGCCCGAAGGGAAAGCTACTCCTTGGGGGGCACCCTTTTGTGGCCCAGGCCCCGAATGGACACACTTCTCACGGGCGGTAAGCACACCATCTCATCTCATCCGTGTTTGGTCGGGGTGTGTGTATTTATATATAAATGTAATTTTTTTTCCCCTTTTTCTTTTCTGTTTTCGCCCACAGTGGAAGTTTATTATGGGGCGGCCCGCGAGCGAAAGCTACGCCTTGGGGGGAACCCTTTTGTGGCTCAGGCCCCGAATGGACACACTTCTCACGGGCGGTAAGCACACCATCTCATCTCATCCGTGTTTGGTCGGGGTGTGTGTATTTATATATAAATGTAATTTTTTTTCCCCTTTTTCTTTTCTGTTTTCGCCCACAGTGGAAGTTTATTATGGGGCGGCCCGCGAGGGAAAGCTACTCCTTGGGGGGCACCCTTTTGTGGCCCAGGCCCCGAATGGACACACTTCTCACGGGCGGTAAGCACACCATCTCATCTCATCCGTGTTTGGTCGGGGTGTGTGTATTTATATATAAATGTAATTTTTTTTCCCCTTTTTCTTTTCTGTTTTTGCCCACAGTGGAAGTTTATTATGGGGCGGCCCGTGAGGGAAAGCTACTCCTTGGGGGGCAACCTTTTGTGGCCCAGGCCCCAAATGGACACACTTCTCACGGGCGGTAAGCACACCATCTCATCTCATCCGTGTTTGGTCGGGGTGTGTATTTATATATAAATGTAATTTTTTTTTTTTCCCCTTTTTCTTTTCTGTTTTCAGTGGAAGTTTATTATGGGGCGGCCCGCGAGCGAAAGCTACGCCTTGGGGGGCACCCTTTTGTGGCCCAGGCCCCGAATGGACACACTTCTCACGGGCGGTAAGCACACCATCTCATCTCATCCGTGTTTGGTCGGGGTGTGTGTATTTATATATAAATGTAATTTTTTTTTCCCCCTTTTTCTTTTCTGTTTTCGCCCACAGTGGAAGTTTATTATGGGGCGGCCCGCGAGCGAAAGCTACGCCTTGGGGGGCACCCTTTTGTGGCCCAGGCCCCGAATGGACACACTTCTCACGGGCGGTAAGCACACCATCTTATCTCATCTCATCTCATCCGTGTTTGGTCGGGGTGTGTGTATTTATATATAAATGTAATGTTTATTTTTTTTCCCCTTTTTCTTTTCTGTTTTCAGTGGAAGTTTATTATGGGGCGGCCCGCGAGCGAAAGCTACGCCTTGGGGGGCACCCTTTTGTGGCCCAGGCCCCGAATGGACACACTTCTCACGGGCGGTAAGCACACCATCTCATCTCATCTCATCTCATCCGTGTTTGGTCGGGCTGTGTGTATTTATATATAAATGTAATTTTTTTTTCCCCTTTTTTTCTTTTCTGTTTTCGCCCACAGTGGAAGTTTATTATGGGGCGGCCCGAAGGGAAAGCTACTCCTTGGGGGGCACCCTTTTGTGGCCCAGGCCCCGAATGGACACACTTCTCACGGGCGGTAAGCACACCATCTCATCTCATCCGTGTTTGGTCGGGGTGTGTGTATTTATATATAAATGTAATTTTTTTTTCCCCCTTTTTCTTTTCTGTTTTCGCCCACAGTGGAAGTTTATTATGGGGCGGCCCGCGAGCGAAAGCTACGCCTTGGGGGGCACCCTTTTGTGGCCCAGGCCCCGAATGGACACACTTCTCACGGGCGGTAAGCACACCATCTCATCTCATCTCATCCGTGTTTGGTCGGGGTGTGTGTATTTATATATATATATATATATATATAAATGTAATTTTTTTTCCCCCTTTTTCTTTTCTGTTTTCGCCCACAGTGGAAGTTTATTATGGGGCGGCCCGCGAGGGAAAGCTACTCCTTGGGGGGCACCCTTTTGTGGCCCAGGCCCCAAATGGACACACTTCTCATGGGCGGTAAGCACACCATCTCATCTCATCCGTGTTTGGTCGGGGTGTGTGTATTTATATATAAATGTAATTTTGTTTTTCCCCTTTTTTCTTTTCTGTTTTCGCCCACAGTGGAAGTTTATTATGGGGCGGCCCGCGAGCGAAAGCTACGCCTTGGGGGGCACCCTTTTGTGGCCCAGGCCCCGAATGGACACACTTCTCACGGGCGGTAAGCACACCATCTCATCTCATCTCATCCGTGTTTGGTCGGGCTGTGTGTATTTATATATAAATGTAATTTTTTTTTCCCCTTTTTTTCTTTTCTGTTTTCGCCCTCAGTGGAAGTTTATTATGGGGCGGCCCGCGAGGGAAAGCTACTCCTTGGGGGGCACCCTTTTGTGGCCCAGGCCCCGAATGGACACACTTCTCACGGGCGGTAAGCACACCATCTCATCTCATCCGTGTTTGGTCGGGGTGTGTGTATTTATATATAAATGTAATTTTTTTTCCCCCTTTTTCTTTTCTGTTTTCGCCCACAGTGGAAGTTTATTATGGGGCGGCCCGCGAGCGAAAGCTACGCCTTGGGGGGCACCCTTTTGAGGCCCAGGCCCCGAATGGACACACTTCTCACGGGCGGTAAGCACACCATCTTATCTCATCTCATCTCATCTCATCCGTGTTTGGTCGGGGTGTGTGTATTTATATATAAATGTAATGTTTATTTTTTTTCCCCTTTTTCTTTTCGGTTTTCAGTGGAAGTTTATTATGGGGCGGCCCGCAAGTGAAAGCTACGCCTTGGGGGGCACCCTTTTGTGGCCCAGGCCCCGAATGGACACACTTCTCACGGGCGGTAAGCACACCATCTCATCTCATCTCATCCGTGTTTGGTCGGGCTGTGTGTATTTATATATAAATGTAATTTTTTTTTCCCCTTTTTTCTTTTCTGTTTTCGCCCACAGTGGAAGTTTATTATGGGGCGGCCCGAAGGGAAAGCTACTCCTTGGGGGGCACCCTTTTGTGGCCCAGGCCCCGAATGGACACACTTCTCACGGGCGGTAAGCACACCATCTCATCTCATCCGTGTTTGGTCGGGGTGTGTGTATTTATATATAAATGTAATTTTTTTTCCCCCTTTTTCTTTTCTGTTTTCGCCCACAGTGGAAGTTTATTATGGGGCGGCCCGCGAGCGAAAGCTACGCCTTGGGGGGGCACCCTTTTGAGGCCCAGGCCCCGAATGGACACACTTCTCCCGGGCGGTAAGCACACCATCTCATCTCATCTAATCTCATCCGTGTTTGGTCGGGGTGTGTGTATTTATATATAAATGTAATTTTTTTTCCCCTTTTTCTTTTCTGTTTTCGCCCACAGTGGAAGTTTATTATGGGGCGGCCCGCGAGGGAAAGCTACTCCTTGGGGGGCACCCTTTTGTGGCCCAGGCCCCGAATGGACACACTTCTCACGGGCGGTAAGCACACCATCTCATCTCATCCGTGTTTGGTCGGGGTGTGTGTATTTATATATAAATGTAATTTTTTTTCCCCCTTTTTCTTTTCTGTTTTCGCCCACAGTGGAAGTTTATTATGGGGCGGCCCGCGAGCGAAAGCTACGCCTTGGGGGTACCCTTTTGAGGCCCAGGCCCCGAATGGACACACTTCTCACGGGCGGTAAGCACACCATCTCATCTCATCCTTGTTTGGTCGGGGTGTGTGTATTTATATATAAATGTAATTTTTTTTTTTCCCCTTTTTCTTTTCTGTTTTCGCCCACAGTGGAAGTTTATTATGGGGCGGCCCGCGAGCGAAAGCTACGCCTTGGGGGGAACCCTTTTGTGGCCCAGGCCCCGAATGGACACACTTCTCACGGGCGGTAAGCACACCATCTCATCTCATCTCATCCGTGTTTGGTCGGGGTGTGTGTATTTATATATAAATGTAATTTTTTTTCCCCCTTTTTCTTTTCTGTTTTCGCCCACAGTGGAAGTTTATTATGGGGCGGCCCGCGAGGGAAAGCTACTCCTTGGGGGGCACCATTTTGTGGCCCAGGCCCCGAATGGACACACTTCTCACGGGCGGTAAGCACACCATCTCATCTCATCCGTGTTTGGTCGGGCTGTGTGTATTTATATATAAATGTAATTTTTTTTCCCCCTTTTTCTTTTCTGTGTTCGCCCACAGTGGAAGTTTATTATGGGGTGGCCCGCGAGCGAAAGCTACGCCTTGGGGGGCACCCTTTTGTGGCCCAGGCCCCGAATGGACACACTTCTCACGGGCGGTAAGCACACCATCTCATCTCACCTCATCCGTGTTTGGTCGGGGTGTGTGTATTTATATATAAATGTAATTTTTTTCCCCCATTTTCTTTTCTGTTTTCGCCCACAGTGGAAGTTTATTATGGGGCGGCCCGAGAGCGAAATCTTATTCTTGGGGGGCACCCTTTTGTGGCCCAGGCCCCAAATGGACACACTTCTCACGGGCGGTAAGCACACCATCTCCTCTCATCTCATCTCATCCGTGTTTGGTCGGGGTGTGTGTATTTATATATAAATGTAGTTTTTTTTCCCCTTTTTCTTTTCTGTTTTCGCCCACAGTTTAAGTTTATTATGGGGCGGCCCGCAAGGGAAAGCTACTCCTTGGGGGGCACCCTTTTGTGGCCCAGGCCCCAAATGGACACACTTCTCACGGGCGGTAAGCACACCATCTCATCTCATCCGTGTTTGGTCGGGCTGTGTGTATTTCTATATAAATGTAATGTTTATTTTTTTTCCCCTTTTTCTTTTCTGTTTTCAGTGGAAGTTTATTATGGGGCGGCCCGCGAGCGAAAGCTACGCCTTGGGGGGCACCCTTTTGTGGCCCAGGCCCCGAATGGACACACTTCTCACGGGCGGTAAGCACACCATCTCATCTCATCCGTGTTTGGTCGGGGTGTGTGTATTTATATATAAATGTAATTTTTTTTTCCCCTTTTACTTTTCTGTTTTCGCTCACAGTGGAAGTTTATTATGGGGCGGCCCGTGAGGGAAAGCTACTCCTTGGGGGGCACCCTTTTGTGGCCCAGGCCCCGAATGGACACACTTCTCACGGGCGGTAAGCACACCATCTCATCTCATTCGTGTTTGGTCGGGGTGTGTGTATTTATATATAAATGTAATTTTTTTTTCCCCTTTTTCTTTTCTGTTTTCGCCCACAGTGGAAGTTTTATGGGGCGGACCGTGAGCGAAAGCTACACCTTGGGGGGCACCCTTTCGTGGCCCAGGTCCCGAATGGACACACTTCTCACTGGCGGTAAGCACACCATCTCATCTCATCCTTGTTTGGTCGGGGTGTGTGTATTTCTATATAAATGTAATGTTAATTTTTTTTCCTTTTTTTTTTTCTTTTCTGTTTTCAGTGGAAGTTTATTATGGGGCGGCCCGCGAGCGAAAGCTACGCCTTGGGGGGCACCCTTTTGTGGCCCAGGCCCCGAATGGACACACTTCTCACGGGCGGTAAGCACACCATCTCATCTCATCCGTGTTTGGTCGGGGTGTGTGTATTTATATATAAATGTAATTTTTTTTTTCCCCTTTTTCTTTTCTGTTTTCGCCCACAGTGGAAGTTTATTATGGGGCGGCCCACGAGTGAAAGCTACACCTTGGGGGGCACCCTTTTGTGGCCCAGGTCCCGAATGGACACACTTCTCACGGGCGGTAAGCACACCATCTCATCTCATCCGTGTTTGGTCGGGGTATGTGTATTTATATATAAATGTAATTTTTTTTTCACCCACAGTGGAAGTTTATTATGGGGCGGCCCGCGAGCGAAAGCTACGCCTTGGGGGGCTTCCTTTTGTGGCCCAGACCTCGAATGGACATACTTCTTACGGGCGGTAAGCACACCATCTCATCTCATCCGTGTTTGTTGGGGGTGTGTGTATTTATATATAAATGTAATTTTTTTTTTTCTTTTTTCTTTTCTGTTTTCACCCACAGTGGAAGTTTATTATGGGGCGGCCCGCGAGTGAAAGCTACGCCTTGGGGGGCACCCTTTTGTGGCCCAGGCCCCGAATGGACACACTTCTCACGGGCGGTAAGCACACCATCTCATCTCTCATCTCATCTCATCCGTGTTTGGTCGGGGTGTGTGTATTTATATATAAATGTAATTTTTTTCCCCCTTTTTCTTTTCTGTTTTCGCCCACAGTGGAAGTTTATTATGGGGCGGCCCGCGAGTGAAAGCTACTCCTTGGGGGGCACCATTTTGTGGCCCAGGCCCCGAATGGACACACTTCTCACGGGCGGTAAGCACACCATCTCATCTCATCCGTTTTTGGTCGGGGTGTGTGTATTTATATATAAATGTAATTTTTTTTTTCCCCCTTTTTCTTTTCTGTTTTCGCCCACAGTAAAAGTTTATTATGGGGCGGCCCGCGAGCGAAAGCTACGCCTTGGGGGGCACCCTTTTGTGGCCAAGGCCCCGAATGGACACACTTCTCACGGGCGGTAAGCACACCATCTCTCATCTCATCTCCTCTCATACGTGTTTGGTCGGGGTGTGTGTATTTATATATTAATGTAATTTTTTTCCCCTTTTTTTTTTCTGTTTTCGCCCACAGTGGAAGTTTATTATGGGGCGGCCCGAGAGCGAAATCTTATTCTTGGGGGGCACCCTTTTGTGGCCCAGGCCCCAAATGGACACACTTCTCACGGGCGGTAAGCACACCATCTCCTCTCCTCTCATCTCATCCGTGTTTGGTCGGGCTGTGTGTATTTATATATAAATGTAATTTTTTTTCCCCCTTTTTCTTTTCTGTTTTCACCCACAGTGGAAGTTTATTATGGGGTGGGCCGCAAGCAAAATCTACGCCTTGGGGGGCACCCTTTTGTGGCCCAGGCCCCGAATGGACACACTTCTCATGGGCAGTAAGCACACCATCTCATCTCATCTCATCCGTGTTTGGTCGGGGTGTGTGTATTTATATATAAATGTAATGTTTATTTTTTTTCCCCTTTTTCTTTTCTGTTTTCAGTGGAAGTTTATTATGGGGCGGCCCGCGAGCGAAAGCTACGCCTTGGGGGGCACCCTTTTGTGGCCCAGGCCCCGAATGGACACACTTCTCACGGGCGGTAAGCACACCATCTCATCTCATCTCATCCTTGTTTGGTCGGGCTGTGTGTATTTATATATAAATGTAATTTTTTTTCCCCCTTTTTCTTTTCTTTTTTCGCCCACAGTGGAAGTTTATTATGGGGCGGCCCGCGAGCGAAAGCTACGCCTTGAGGGGAACCCTTTTGTGGCCCAGGCCCCGAATGGACACACTTCTCACGGGCGGTAAGCACACCATCTCATCTCATCCGTGTTTGGTCGGGGTGTGTGTATTTATATAAAAATGTAATTTTTTTTCCCCTTTTTCTTTTCTGTTTTCGCCCACAGTGGAAGTTTATTATGGGGCGGCCCACGAGGGAAAGCTACTCCTTGGGGGGCACCCTTTTGTGGCCCAGGCCCCAAATGGACACACTTCTCACGGGCGGTAAGCACACCATCTCATCTCATCCGATCTCATCCTTGCTTGGTCGGGGTTTGTGTATTTATATATTAATGTAATTTTTTTTCCCCTTTTTTTTTTTCTGTTTTCGCCCACAGTGGAAGTTTATTATGGGGCGGCCCGAGAGCGAAAGCTACGCCTTGGGGGGAACACTTTTGTGGCCCAGGCCCCGAATGAACACACTTCTCACGGGCGGTAAGCACACCATCTCATCTCATCCATGTTTGGTCGGGGTGTGTGTATTTATATATAAATGTAATTTTTTTTTCCCCCTTTTTCTTTTCTGTTTTCGCCCACAGTGGAAGTTTATTATGGGGCGGCCCGAGAGCGAAAGCTACGCCTTGGGGGGAACACTTTTGTGGCCCAGGCCCCGAATGGACACACTTCTCACGGGCGGTAAGCACACCATCTCATCTCATCCGTGTTTGGTCGGGGTGTGTGTATTTATATATAAATGTAATTTTTTTCCCCTTTTTCTTTTCTGTTTTCGCCCACAGTGGAAGTTTATTATGGGGCGGCCCGTGAGGGAAAGCTACTCCTTGGGGGGCACCCTTTTGTGGCCCAGGCCCCAAATGGACACACTTCTCACGGGCGGTAAGCACACCATCTCATCTCATCCGTGTTTGGTCGGGGTGTGTGTATTTATATATAAATGTAATTTTTTTTTCCCCCTTTTTCTTTTCTGTTTTCGCCCACAGTGGAAGTTTATTATGGGGCGGCCCGCGAGCGAAAGCTACGCCTTGGGGGGCACCCTTTTGAGGCCCAGGCCCCGAATGGACACACTTCTCACGGGCGGTAAGCACACCATCTCATCTCATCTCATCCTTGTTTGGTCGGGGTGTGTGTATTTATATATAAATGTAATTTTTTTTCCCCCTTTTTCTTTTCTTTTTTCGCCCACAGTGGAAGTTTATTATGGGGCGGCCCGCGAGCGAAAGCTACGCCTTGAGGGGAACCCTTTTGTGGCCCAGGCCCCGAATGGACACACTTCTCACGGGCGGTAAGCACACCATCTCATCTCATCCGTGTTTGGTCGGGGTGTGTGTATTTATATAAAAATGTAATTTTTTTTCCCCTTTTTCTTTTCTGTTTTCGCCCACAGTGGAAGTTTATTATGGGGCGGCCCACGAGGGAAAGCTACTCCTTGGGGGGCACCCTTTTGTGGCCCAGGCCCCAAATGGACACACTTCTCACGGGCGGTAAGCACACCATCTCATCTCATCCGATCTCATCCTTGCTTGGTCGGGGTTTGTGTATTTATATATTAATGTAATTTTTTTTCCCCTTTTTTTTTTCTGTTTTCGCCCACAGTGGAAGTTTATTATGGGGCGGCCCGAGAGCGAAAGCTACGCCTTGGGGGGAACACTTTTGTGGCCCAGGCCCCGAATGAACACACTTCTCACGGGCGGTAAGCACACCATCTCATCTCATCCATGTTTGGTCGGGGTGTGTGTATTTATATATAAATGTAATTTTTTTTTCCCCCTTTTTCTTTTCTGTTTTCGCCCACAGTGGAAGTTTATTATGGGGCGGCCCGCGAGCGAAAGCTACGCCTTGGGGGGCACCCTTTTGTGGCCAAGGCCCCGAATGGACACACTTCTCACGGGCGGTAAGCACACCATCTTATCTCATCTCATCTCATCCGTGTTTGGTCGGGGTGTGTGTATTTATATATAAATGTAATGTTTATTTTTTTTCCCCTTTTTCTTTTCTGTTTTCAGTGGAAGTTTATTATGGGGCGGCCCGCGAGCAAAAGCTACGCCTTGGGGGGCACCCTTTTGTGGCCCAGGCCCCGAATGGACACACTTCTCACGGGCGGTAAGCACACCATCTCATCTCATCCGTGTTTGGTCGGGCTGTGTGTATTTATATATAAATGTAATTTTTTTTTTTCCCCTTTTTTCTTTTCTGTTTTCGCCCACAGTGGAAGTTTATTATGGGGCGGCCCGTGAGGGAAAGCTACTCCTTGGGGGGCAACCTTTTGTGGCCCAGGCCCCAAATGGACACACTTCTCACGGGCGGTAAGCACACCATCTCATCTCACCCATGTTTGGTTGGGGTGTGTGTATTTATATGTAATTTTTTTTCCCCCTTTTTCTTTTCTGTTTTCGCCCACAGTGGAAGTTTATTATGGGGCGGCCCGCGAGCGAAAGCTACGCCTTAGGGGGAACCCTTTTGTGGCCCAGGCCCCGAATGGACACACTTCTCACGGGCGGTAAGCACACCATCTCATCTCATCCGTGTTTGGTCGGGGTGTGTGTATTTATATATAAATTTAATTTTTTTTCCCCTTTTTCTTTTCTGTTTTCGCCCACAGTGGAAGTTTATTATGGGGCGGCCCGTGAGGGAAAGCTACTCCTTGGGGGGCACCCTTTTGTGGCCCAGGCCCCAAATGGACACACTTCTCACGGGCGGTAAGCACACCATCTCATCTCATCCATGTTTGGTTGGGGTGTGTGTATTTATATATAAATGTAATTTTTTTTCCCCCTTTTTCTTTTCTGTTTTCGCCCACAGTGGAAGTTTATTATGGGGCGGCCCGCGAGCGAAAGCTACGCCTTGAGGGGAACCCTTTTGTGGCCCAGGCCCCGAATGGACACACTTCTCACGGGCGGTAAGCACACCATCTCTCATCTCATCTCCTCTCATCCGTGTTTGGTCGGGGTGTGTGTATATATATATATATATATATATATATATATATATATATATATATATATATATATATATATATATATATATATATATATATATATATATATAATGTAATTTTTTTTTCCCCCCTTTTTCTTTTCTGTTTTCGCCCACAGTAGAAGTTTATTATGGGGCGGCCCACGAGCGAAAGCTACGCCTTGGGGGGCACCCTTTTGTGGCCCAGGCCCCGAATGGACACACTTCTCACGGGCGGTAAGCACACCATCTTATCTCATCTCATCTCATCCGTGTTTGGTCGGGGTGTGTGTATTTATATATAAATGTAATGTTTATTTTTTTTTCCCTTTTTCTTTTCTGTTTTCAGTGGAAGTTTATTATGGGGCGGCCCGCGAGCGAAAGCTACGCCTTGGGGGGCACCCTTTTGTGGCCAAAGCCCCGAATGGACACACTTCTCACGGGCGGTAAGCACACCATCTTATCTCATCTCATCTCATCCGTGTTTGGTCGGGGTGTGTGTATTTATATATAAATGTAATGTTTATTTTTTTTCCCCTTTTTCTTTTCTGTTTTCAGTGGAAGTTTATTATGGGGCGGCCCGCGAGCGAAAGCTACGCCTTGGGGGGCACCCTTTTGTGGCCCAGGCCCCGAATGGACACACTTCTCACGGGCGGTAAGCACACCATCTCATCTCATCTCATCCGTGTTTGGTCGGGCTGTTTGTATTTATATATAAATGTAATTTTTTTTTTCCCCTTTTTTCTTTTCTGTTTTCGCCCACAGTGGAAGTTTATTATGGGGCGGCCCGAAGGGAAAGCTACTCCTTGGGGGGCACCCTTTTGTGGCCCAGGCCCCGAATGGACACACTTCTCACGGGCGGTAAGCACACCATCTCATCTCATCCGTGTTTGGTCGGGGTGTGTGTATTTATATAAAAATGTAATTTTTTTTCCCCTTTTTCTTTTCTGTTTTCGCCCACAGTGGAAGTTTATTATGGGGCGGCCCGCGAGGGAAAGCTACTCCTTGGGGGGCACCCTTTTGTGGCCCAGGCCCCAAATGGACACACTTCTCACGGGCGGTAAGCACACCATCTCATCTCATCCGTGTTTGGTCGGGGTGTGTATTTATATATAAATGTAATTTTTTTTTTTCCCCTTTTTTCTTTTCTGTTTTCGCCCACAGTGGAAGTTTATTATGGGGCGGCCCGAGAGCGAAAGCTACGCCTTGGGGGGAACACTTTTGTGGCCCAGGCCCCGAATGGACACACTTCTCACGGGCGGTAAGCACACCATCTCATCTCATCCGTGTTTGGTCGGGGTGTGTGTATTTATATATAAATGTAATTTTTTTTCCCCTTTTTCTTTTCTGTTTTCGCCCACAGTGGAAGTTTATTATGGGGCGGCCCGTGAGGGAAAGCTACTCCTTGGGGGGCACCCTTTTGTGGCCCAGGCCCCAAATGGACACACTTCTCACGGGCGGTAAGCACACCATCTCATCTCATCCGTGTTTGGTCGGGGTGTGTGTATTTATATATAAATGTAATTTTTTTTCCCCCTTTTTCTTTTCTGTTTTCGCCCACAGTGGAAGTTTATTATGGGGCGGCCCGCGAGCGAAAGCTACGCCTTGGGGGGCACCCTTTTGTGGCCAAGGCCCCGAATGGACACACTTCTCACGGGCGGTAAGCACACCATCTCTCATCTCATCTCCTCTCATCCGGGTTTGGTCGGGGTGTGTGTATTTATATATAAATGTAATGTTTATTTTTTTTCCCCTTTTTCTTTTCTGTTTTCAGTGGAAGTTTATTATGGGGCGGCCCGCGAGCGAAAGCTACGCCTTGGGGGGCACCCTTTTGTGGCCCAGGCCCCGAATGGACACACTTCTCACGGGCGGTAAGCACACCATCTCATCTCATCCGTGTTTGGTCGGGCTGTGTGTATTTATATATAAATGTAATTTTTTTTTCCCCTTTTTTCTTTTCTGTTTTCGCCCACAGTGGAAGTTTATTATGGGGCGGCCCGAAGGGAAAGCTACTCCTTGGGGGGCACCCTTTTGTGGCCCAGGCCCCGAATGGACACACTTCTCACGGGCGGTAAGCACACCATCTCATCTCATCCGTGTTTGGTCGGGGTGTGTGTATTTATATATAAATGTAATTTTTTTTCCCCCTTTTTCTTTTCTGTTTTCGCCCACAGTGGAAGTTTATTATGGGGCGGCCCGCGAGCGAAAGCTACGCCTTGGGGGGCACCCTTTTGAGGCCCAGGCCCCGAATGGACACACTTCTCACGGGCGGTAAGCACACCATCTCATCTCATCTCATCCGTGTTTGGTCGGGGTGTGTGTATTTATATATAAATGTAATTTTTTTTCCCCTTTTTCTTTTCTGTTTTCGCCCACAGTGGAAGTTTATTATGGGGCGGCCCGAAGGGAAAGCTACTCCTTGGGGGGCACCCTTTTGTGGCCCAGGCCCCGAATGGACACACTTCTCACGGGCGGTAAGCACACCATCTCATCTCATCCGTGTTTGGTCGGGGTGTGTGTATTTATATATAAATGTAATTTTTTTTCCCCTTTGCTTTTCTGTTTTCGCCCACAGTGGAAGTTTATTATGGGGCGGCCCGTGAGGGAAAGCTACTCCTTGGGGGGCAACCTTTTGTGGCCCAGGCCCCAAATGGACACACTTCTCACGGGCGGTAAGCACACCATCTCATCTCACCCATGTTTGGTTGGGGTGTGTGTATTTATATGTAATTTTTTTTCCCCCTTTTTCTTTTCTGTTTTCGCCCACAGTGGAAGTTTATTATGGGGCGGCCCGCGAGCGAAAGCTACGCCTTAGGGGGAACCCTTTTGTGGCCCAGGCCCCGAATGGACACACTTCTCACGGGCGGTAAGCACACCATCTCATCTCATCAGTGTTTGGTCGGGGTGTGTGTATTTATATATAAATGTAATTGTTTTTCCCCTTTTTTCTTTTCTGTTTTCGCCCACAGTGGAAGTTTATTATGGGGCGGCCCGTGAGGGAAAGCTACTCCTTGGGGGGCACCCTTTTGTGGCCCAGGCCCCAAATGGACACACTTCTCACGGGCGGTAAGCACACCATCTCATCCGTGTTTGGTCGGGGTGTGTGTATTTATATATAAATGTAATTTTTTTTTCCCCCTTTTTCTTTTCTGTTTTCGCCCACAGTGGAAGTTTATTATGGGGCGGCCCGTGAGGGAAAGCTACGCCTTGGGGGGCACACTTTTGTGGCCAAGGCCCCGAATGGACACACTTCTCACGGGCGGTAAGCACACCATCTCTCATCTCATCTTCTCTCATCCGTGTTTGGTCGGGGTGTGTGTGTATATATATAAATGTAATTTTTTTTTTTCCCCCTTTTTCTTTTCTGTTTTCGCCCACAGTGGAAGTTTATTATGGGGCGGCCCGCGAGCGAAAGCTACGCCTTGGGGGGCACCCTTTTGTGGCCCAGGCCCCGAATGGACACACTTCTCACGGGCGGTAAGCACACCATCTCATCTCATCTCATCTCATCCGTGTTTGGTCGGGCTGTGTGTATTTATATATAAATGTAATTTTTTTTTCCCCTTTTTCTTTTCTGTTTTCGCCCACAGTGGAAGTTTATTATGGGGCGGCCCGCGAGGGAAAGCTACTCCTTGGGGGGCACCCTTTTGTGGCCCAGGCCCCAAATGGACACACTTCTCATGGGCGGTAAGCACACCATCTCATCTCATCCGTGTTTGGTCGGGGTGTGTGTATTTATATATAAATGTAATTTTGTTTTTCCCCTTTTTTCTTTTCTGTTTTCGCCCACAGTGGAAGTTTATTATGGGGCGGCCCGCGAGCGAAAGCTACGCCTTGGGGGGCACCCTTTTGTGGCCAAGGCCCCAAATGGACACACTTCTCACGGGCGGTAAGCACACCATCTCTCATCTCATCTCCTCTCATCCGTGTTTGGTCGGGGTGTGTGTATTTATATATAAATGTAAATTTTTTTTCCCCCTTTTTCTTTTCTGTTTTCGCCCACAGTGGAAGTTTATTATGGGGCGGCCCGCGAGCGAAAGCTACGCCTTGGGGGGCACCCTTTTGTGGCCCAGGCCCCGAATGGACACACTTCTCACGGGCGGTAAGCACACCATCTCATCTCATCCGTGTTTGGTCGGGGTGTGTGTATTTATATATAAATGTAATTTTTTTTTCCCCTTTTTCTTTTCTGTTTTCGCCCACAGTGGAAGTTTATTATGGGGCGGCCCGCGAGGGAAAGCTACTCCTTGGGGGGCACCCTTTTGTGGCCCAGGCCCCGAATGGACACACTTCTCACGGGCGGTAAGCACACCATCTCATCTCATCCGTGTTTGGTCGGGGTGTGTGTATTTATATATAAATGTAATTTTTTTTCCCCCTTTTTCTTTTCTGTTTTCGCCCACAGTGGAAGTTTATTATGGGGCGGCCCGCGAGCGAAAGCTACGCCTTGGGGGGCACCCTTTTGAGGCCCAGGCCCCGAATGGACACACTTCTCACGGGCGGTAAGCACACCATCTTATCTCATCTCATCTCATCCGTGTTTGGTCGGGGTGTGTGTATTTATATATAAATGTAATGTTTATTTTTTTTCCCCTTTTTCTTTTCTGTTTTCAGTGGAAGTTTATTATGGGGCGGCCCGCGAGTGAAAGCTACGCCTTGGGGGGCACCCTTTTGTGGCCCAGGCCCCGAATGGACACACTTCTCACGGGCGGTAAGCACACCATCTCATCTCATCTCATCCGTGTTTGGTCGGGCTGTGTGTATTTATATATAAATGTAATTTTTTTTTCCCCTTTTTTTCTTTTCTGTTTTCGCCCACAGTGGAAGTTTATTATGGGGCGGCCCGAAGGGAAAGCTACTCCTTGGGGGGCACCCTTTTGTGGCCCAGGCCCCGAATGGACACACTTCTCACGGGCGGTAAGCA